>NC_065556.1:15554332-15862906 GCF_022605725.1 Anthonomus grandis grandis
TTTTCATCCTCGTGCTGATCACGACATTGTAGTAAAAGTATGTTTAGAGCAAACAATGAGTCTTTAGTTCCCAAAGCATTGTTTTAAGTTTTTTATTATGTCCAATTATCTTTCACCCAAATTTGTCCCACATTTGGATTTTATCCCATGTGAATAACTTTAAATGTGGTTCATAATGTTTATTAGTCTATACTGACTACATCGGTTTGCTCGTTGTTTTTTGCAAAATTAAAATGAATATGGATTTCAGCTAATCTTTCAATGTCTCTATCATATATTAAATTCTAGTGTCGCATCAGGATGTGGTTGTCGACTGAACACCATAAATTTTCTTTTGTCGATATATATGTTTAGCTCCATTTTTTGCCAGATTAGTAGATATTGCAGATCGTCTAGTTTATTATTGAGGAAGACAGTGTCATCGGCATATCGTATCGCACTATATTGTTCATTGATTTGTACTCTCATTTTTTGTTCTTGAGCTAAAAAATGTTGTCTAAATAAATTATGTTAAAAAAAGGGGTGGCGGTATGGAGCCTCATAGAATTTAACTTCATTCTGTATGCTTTCCGATTTATCGTACTGCTGCTTTAAGTCTCCAGTATGAATTTTTCATAATTCGAACGTCCACCTCTATCTTCTGTGCATGAACTTTCTGTGCAGTACTCTCTATGTAAAAAGTTTTTCGTAATCAACGTTACACACATACACAAAATGTCCTCATGCTAATCACGAGATTATAGTAGTAGTATGTTCAGAGTAAGCCCTCGGGGGAACCTGTAACCCCTAGAGGGCGCGTCCCCAGGTGGCGGATAGGGAAATGCCTTCCAGATATGGGTGGTAGGAGGGAAATCAAATACCTCCCGCGGACCAAACATGTGTGGGTGTCTGACTCCAGAGGAGCGACCCAAAACAGCGTCTGACCCAAAATGGGCGGCTGAAACCAAAACTGGCCAACCCGCTAGGCAAGCATGGCCTTTTAATGCCAAAACCCTTCCAATGTTGAGTTCTAAAACAGATATACCCCAGGCGAGTAGAGTGAAAAACTGAGAATCTCGCACTGATAAGTCAGGCCGCCTCATGGATTCTGGGGGAGGCAAACACTCAATAAACCCAAACATCAACCCCGCTTCAAAGATCGAAATCAAAATTGCTACGTATAAAACACGCACTATGAGATCAAAGGAACACTTTGAGATCCTGGAAAACGAACTAGAGCATATCAAATGGGATATAATTGGCCTAAGTGAAACTAGACGTCAAGGAGAGAGTGTGACCATCCTTACGTCTGGACACCTATTATATCAGAAGAACGCTGACACAAACTCACATATTGGTGGAGTGGCGATCATGATAAAAAAAAAAACTAAAACACCTAGTCACTAAAACGGAGGCTGCTTCAAACAGAATAATATACATTATATTAAAGATCAATAAAAGATGCTCCATGCAAGTAATCCAAGTATACGCCCCTACAAGCTCCTCTCCAGACCAAGAAGTCGAACAATTTTATAAAGACATCGAGACAGCTCAAAGGTCGGAAAACGCCAAGTTTCAAATCATTATGGGAGATTTTAACGCGAAAATCGGCCAGAAAAACGAAGACGATCCACCAAATATAGGATCATATAGTATAGGAAACCGAAACGACAGAGGAGAAATGCTACTAGAATACCTCCAACATCAAAATCTATACTGTTTAAACACCTTTTACAAAAAACCCCCCCAGAGAAAGTGGACTTGGAGAAGCCCGGACGGACAAATAAAAAACGAAATAGACTATATAATTTCCAACAGATGAGACATACGCCAAGATGTGTCTGTCTTAAACTCTTTCGATACAGGCAGCGACCACCGATTGGTCCGAACAAGATTGCTAATCAACACTAAAGCTGAAAGCAAAAAGATGGTTCAAAAAGGAAACTATCCATCCACCGAAACATTGATGTCAAAGGTAGACGAATACCAAACTATTCTAGAAGCCAAACTGCACAACTTAAATTACCTGAAGAAGATGGAACTGAAACAAATGAAAAACAGGAAAGCACCTGGAAAAGACCGCGTTACCGCTGAGATGCTAAAAATGGGAGAAGCAGCGCTTGAGCGTGCCCTTTGTCTCCTTTTAAATAAATGTATTAGCGAAGAGAAAATACCGGAATCTTGGCAAAATGCCGAGGTTGTTTTAATCTTCAAAAAAGGGGACAACACCAATATTGCAAACTATCGACCGATCAGTTTTTCACACTTGTACAAGCTTCTCACAAAAGTTTTGACCAACCGGCTGACAAATAAACCTGACTTCTATCAACCAGTCGAGCAAGCAGGATTCAGGAAGGAATTTAGAACAAATGATCATCTACAAACCGTTCGTACTCTAATAGAGAAATGCTCCGAGTATAACATAACATTGCACATGGCGTTCGTCGATTACGAGAAGGCGTTCAATTCTGTCGAGACCTGGGCTGTCCTGAACGCAATGGACGAGGCAAGAATTGACACAAGATACTCCAAACTTATAAAACACATCTACAACAACGCAACACTACAAGTGACCATCAACGAAGAAGCATCAACAAATAAGATCAAGATAGAAAAGGGGGTCCACCAAGGAGATACCATATCCCCTAAGCTCTTCACGATGGCACTGTAAAGCTCGTTTGAAAACCTGCCATGGGGAAATAAAGGTGTCAACGTAGATGAAGCTCGACTAAGTCACCTTCGATTTGCTAATGATATTGTTGTCATTAGTGATGACATCAACGAGCGAAAAGATATGTTGGAAGAACTGCAAAAAACATCAAAACAAATCGGAGTCAAGATGAAGCTAAGCAAAACCAAAATAATGACCAACGAACAAACATTAATAACTATAGAAGGCCACGCTGTCAGACTGGAAAAATAAAACCAAACAGCCAAAATATCTCGGAAAACAAGACTTAGCTGAGCAGCATTCGGAAGACTAGGATACATTTTAAAATCCCAAAGCATCCCAATTAATCTTAAGAGGAAAGTCTACGAGGCTTGCATATTACCCGTTACAACGTATGGACTCGAGACGATGACACTGACAAAGAGGAGCGCAGAAAGACTCAGAACAACCCAGAGAGCCATAGAGCGCGCCATGCTGGGAACTAGCTTAAGAGACCACATTAGAAACGATGAGATTCGAAGAAGGACAAAGATAACGGATGTTATGAAAAGAGTAGCCAAACTAAAATGAAGATGCGCAGGTCACGTTGCAAGGCAAGATTCATCTAGATGGACTAACAAAATCATGCAATGGCGCCCAAGAGCCACAAAAAGAAATGCGGGAAAACCACCAACGCTGTGGCGGGACGACATCCAACGAATAGCAGGGAGAAACTGGCTCCAAACTGCCCTAGATAGACAAACATGGAAAGCACTGGAAAAGGCCTACATTCAGGAGTGGATAGAGACAGGCTAGAGAAGAAGAAGAAGATGTCTAGAGTAAACAATAAATCTCTAGTTCCCAAAGCGTTTCTTTAAATTCTATGTTAAATCCAAATTACGTTTCACCCAAATTGGTCTCACATTTGGATTTTATCCCCGTTGAATAATTTGGAATGTGGTTGATAAGGTTTATTAGTCTATACTCACTAGATCGGTTTGCTCGTTGTTTTTTTTCGAAATTATAATGAATACCTTAGCCAATCTTCTAATATGTCTCTAGTCATGTACGTTCCATTAAATAGTTTGACTAAAATTCCAATGTTTTCCACTTTGATCATTCGTAACTGTTCCATTGGGATGTCATCAGTTCCGGTGGATTTTAGATTTTTTTAATTTTTGCAGATTTTAATTCAATTAGAACCTCGCCCTTGCAAATTTCTAGTCCTGCGTCTTTTTCAGCATGGTCATCGAAGTTATATTTATTCGGTCTATTATCATTAAACAGCCAATTTATATATTTGAACCATATTCCAAGAATAAATTTTTTTATTTGTTGTACTTTTATTAAATAAATCTGCCACTTCTCTGTCTTTTTCATACATACTGAAAATGTCATATCTGTTTTCCAGGTCTTTTATTTCCTTACACTTTCCCACACACTCCTACACGTGGTCTTATTATTTATTTTTCTTGATTTATTTTATTTTGCTGCCATTGTTCCCTAAGGTGCGATATTTCGGATCTCATCCATGTCTGTTTCTTCAGTTCATCTTTTCTTATCGTATGTTCAGTTATTAGCTTTTTTGGATAGTTCCTTAAATGATTTCAAAACTGCATCGGTCTTAGTTGCCTACATCTCTGTCCCATACCGCAACACTGACCATAATAATTATTTCTCTATTATAGATTAAGACGTTCGGTGATATAACATCAATGGTGCTTAAAATAGGTTACTCTGTCTATATTTATCTTGTATCAAATTGTAGTGTAGCATCAGGATGAATACCATAAATTTTCTTTTGTCGATATATATGTTCAGTCCATTTTTTTTTCAGATTAGAAAATATTGCAGATCGTCTAGTTGTTATTGAGGAAGACAATATCATTGGCATATCGTATTGCACTATATTGTTCACTGATTTGTACTCCCATTTTTTGTTCTTGAGTAGCCCGTTTAAAAATTTTGTCTAAATATATTATTTTTGTTATTATGTTGAATTATGAAATACTAGCTGAATGCCCGCGGCGTTGCTCGCGTGAAAATAAAAGAAAAGTCGAAGAAAGCCTCCAATAATAGTAAATGCAACCCACAATACACAAAAATAAAATCCGAAGCCACGGCTCAATGATTGTACATGCAACCCACAATACACAAAAATAAAATCCGAAGCCTCGCCTCATTGATAGTATGTACATGGAACCCACAATTGCCACGCCATTTTTCTTGAGGTCAAGGGGCGCGATTATTATAATAAAATTATTATAAAATCAAGACACAAATAATCTTAAAAATGATTCGTTAGATGCAGAGCGAGCGGTAAGACTGAGTCGAGTCACCTCTCGGATATCAGTCTCGCATGGACCCGCCTGTTATTGTGTTTTGTGACATTGTTATGTTCACCAAAATATAAATAATACAGAGGCACTTTTTCAATCGTATTTATTAATCAGTTTTATGCCGCTATGCGATATTTATCATATCGCTAAGACCCCTTATCGGTGGAATTTCAAAAAGTTCGTTCGTATCCGGGGTCTTAAAAAACATTGTTGCAGTTAATTTTTTTTTTCTTAAGTTGATGCCTGCGACTCGTTGGTGCGGGCAGTCTCCGTTCAAACTCCGAAGCCACGCCCCTTAATTCTCGAGGTCACGGGTAACAATTTTCCCATTTTTTACCCCTTATCGGTGGAATTTCGAAAAATCCGTTCTTATCCGGTGCCTACATTATAAAAGGAACCCGTTGGCAAAATTTCACGTTTGGTTCTGCGATGATGAGTCAATCAGTCAGTACAAACACTTTTATATATATATATATAGATTAATGCAAAACCGCCGAACCAATACCTAGTTTAATTTTTTAACATGTCTACCGTACAATTAGGAACCAGAGCATCCCATATTTTAGCATGCGATCTCATGTATCAAATTAATTCCTACATTTGCATAGACCGCGCATAAAGGTTTCGATTTATTCATATGGTGTTTAAAATTTTACTAGGTACTAATTGTTTGAAATGATTGCGTTTAACTGTATACTTTTTTAGAGTTTTATTCTATGCCACGTTATATTTATTCAATTTATAGAAAAAATAATAATCATCTATGAGTGTTCTCTAAAGCAATATTTTTCCAGGCCAGAATACTCTTATCCGGATTAGAATAATTTGTCCTTTGTCGATGTAAAAAATTTAGAAGGACTCGAAGAAAATAGAAAGAAGTCATGTATGTCATGGCTGACATAAGTAGGTAAATAATACAGACAATAAAGACAAAGGTTATATTAATAGGCGGAAAACCCAGATTCGTGAACCCTAAAGCTAACCAATCTCACTTAAAAACCAATATAACTATTAGGGAAATATTAGGTTTTTACATTTGCTATAGCAAACACTCTATTATATAGGAGCATTTATTTTTGTTTCAAACATCATTAACCAAAGACTTTCATTTAGCAAGAAATTTTAAATTAGAACTCGCGACCTTACTACCCTCGATACGTATCTAAGCTACGATAAACATGTACTTTGTATAAAGTAAAATGTTATTAAATAAAGTTCAGATTTAGCGTGTTGCATGATATCGCAGATATTATTTGCTAAGGTTCGCGAACAGTCTGATCGCCTATAGTGAAATTTACCAATAGAAAATTTCGTTTCATTATTTTAATGTTCTGGTAGAGTCACGTTAGACATTTTATTGCAGATGGTTGATTTCGAAACGATAGTTGCACCTCTTACCGCCTACATCGCTCCCTCCGTAAACAACTTCTCGGATCTTATGTAAGGTAATGACATGATTGAAACTTGCTTTGACGTTAGCGAAACTGAAACTTCTGCGAAAGTGTTTTGCTCTTTGATTAAATCTCAGTTTACCTATGGGAGGTGGGTGATGACTTCTCAAATTATAATTTAACGACGGATTATGTGCAAGATGGTATTTGGGTAAAGGTGGAGTCATGACAACAAGATTGGATGAAGTTAAATTACAATTAGGGGAGTAATTGAATTTCTCGAAAAAAATTGAAAAGAAATCAAATTATGTTCGCATCAAGTGCAAAATGTTTAATAATATCTCACCAGAGCGTTTTTAGCTTTTAGATCACCATCAGTGTAAACTGGAATTAAAAACGAAAAACTTTTATAAAAAATCCAATTCATATCAGGAAACTGTCGATAACGGAAACTTAAGACATATTTGCTCGCCAATTATGTACAGGAGACTAAATGTTAATTAAAATTAAATTACGACTATAATAACACCTATAATAATAATAAAATTAAAAAAATACAATTAAAAAATAAAAAAGGGATAAAATCCTCCATCCTCACATTATTCCATATATTTCGCTAGAAAGTATAATAAATTGGCTTATAAAGTAGCTTTAATTATAGCACATACCTTAGTGGAATTCTTGCATGGATCAGCTTGACATGTTATGTCAATTATATCATATTATGTCAATGTACATAATATAATAAATAAATAGAAAATAGGTAAAGTCATATATTCATCATTTTTTGTTTTCAGTTGGATATGGAAACCGTCTAAATCACTTTTGAAATTCACATTTCCACAGCCAAGAACTTTTTCTAATTGACGCGACGTCAAAAGTTACTTCGAGACGTTCGACTTCGGAAATAATGCACGAAAGCCACATAGCTAGCATTTATATATATATCGCTTTTCGGTAATTGAAAAGTGTATTCTTCACGTTTCTCTTGTGATTTATGTCGGGTTGATTCGTTTTAAATACTACTATCTAGTAATCTACCGACGTTAGGTTCTGTTCTGTTCGGTTCTGTGCGGCATTACTTTTTTCAAGAGTTTTGTAGAGAAAATTAAAGAAGTAAATGCATTAAGGATATAAACAACATTTCAATGTTAGTATATCTATTAATACTTAAATGAAAATTTAGTTCTAAGATATAGATTTAATTAGAATAAACATCCTGTATAACAGTACATTAAAACTCTTTTTAATTTATAAACAGCTAAAAATATGCGCCATTTGGAACAATGAATCAAAGTAGAGCTTTTAGAGATTATAGAGCAAAAACAGGTTGGTTTGTAAATAGTTAACACAAAAAAGTAAAATCTTTTTTATTATTTTTTTATATAGAACATAAAAATAATCTATACGTATTTTAACCAGATTTTTGGTTTTTATTATTTTTTTATATAATAATATTTTAGATTTTTCATAGTTACCTACCAGTTTCCAAAAAAAAACTGATTTATCATATCAAATAAAAACATTTTAAAATTTCGAAATGTTAATGATTTATTATACTATTAATTATTTTGCTTACTACTTATTTATTCTACATTTTATAAAATTGAATTGTACCAAAAAAGCACATTATTTAAAAATTCTAAAAATATCCAAGACATAAATCATAACTTCTTGCTTTTCAATCCTCAGAAAAATGAATAAAACTTTTAGCTGGCATTTTTATAATGTTGTAATAATAATTAAATGAAATTTTTGATCGCATATTCATTAAAAAGTTTAAACAATAAATAATTTTATTGTTTGTATAAATTAAATACGTGAATTTTTATGGAAATACCACTATTACTGAGCGTTCGCACTTGATGCCTGCATCAAAACTATATCATTTAACTAACAAGTGACGTGATGCCCCGTATCGCAAGTGGCGTTTTTTATGGCTAGTTCTACGAATAAACACTTTAAATTAATAAAAATTATTTATTAAAAGAAATTGAAACAAAAATGGTTTTTGGTTCGGTTTTTGTTATGTCTAAGTATATTTAATCTTGACATATACTTTAATATTTAAATTTCTACCATCAGCATATTTTATAATGTGCTCCTTAGAAGACTAATGACAAGATATAGATCATTTGCAAAATCTACGAACAGTGACAAAACTATGATTATGGATTCAATCATTAGGTAAAAGATTTTAGAATTTAGTTTGTTAATATTTTTTTGCTTTATATTTATTTATTCGACCTCTGCATTTCATACAATTATGCTGGAGAAAGTATTTAAGCTTTATAATAAAATATTCTATATGTTCAAATAACTTAAGTGTATTAATATAAATTCCTAACATTTTCCAAGCACTTTTCCTAAACCACAACTTTCTTCTTTTTGGATTCTTAGAAACTAGCAATTATTTTTATAAATAAAACACATGAATTGTCGTAAAATCACAACTAATACTGAGCATTCACGTCTGACGTGTGCAGCAAAACTATCGGTTAACTAACAAGTGACGTCATGCCCCGTATCGCAAGTGGCGTTTTTTATGGCTAGTTCTACGAATAAAAACTTTAAATTTAAAAAAATATTTATAAAAAGAAATTTAAAGAAAAATGGTTTTTGGTTTGATTTTTGTTATCGGATATGCAACTGAAAAAAGCTCTTTGGCCAAAAAGACTGTGGAGAAAAAAAATGTTTTTTTTCTTAGATAGGGCACTGATATTTATGAAAGTTTAGAATTCAGGTAAAATCAAACGGGCACCAGTAAAATGAATACTGTCACTGACGTGAGGAAAAGTGTCAATAACTCAGTGACAGTCAGACTTAATATAACTTCATCGTTATATTAAATAAAAGCTTAGATAAAAAAGTTGTTAAATATCTAGAATATTATTATACTTTTATGATCTCTGTATGTGATTATTTAATATTCTTTATGTGTTATATTGTTAATTGTTATGTGATGAATGTGATCATTTACATATTTATTTCTGTAATCACCATCAAACGTTCCTAATATACTTTAGTTTAATTGCTAACAAGGAGTTTCAATTAGTCTAATATTTTAACACGGTAGCAGACCGTGGTTTAGTGATTTTGTAATACGTAAAATGTAAAGTGGTTGTCTGTGCTTGTAAACGTTTAGTGAACGTATTTTTCTGGAGAAATAAAGTGTGAAGCAAGTCCTATATTTAAGATGTCCCTTATTAAATGTGATGATGTTGTTATACCGATATTTGATGGTGTGGATTATGGAAATTGGAAGACCCGGCTATGTAAGTTTCTGGAGTTTAAAAAATGCAAGGAAGTCGTCCTTCGTGAAAAGGCTGCTACAGATAACGACGAGGAGTGGAATCTAATGGAAATTAGGGCGGTCAATTACATTTATAGTGGCATTTTCAACAGGCAGTTGGAATATGTGTCTCACCTGGACACAGCACGAAAAATTATGCTAAAGTTTGATGAGATGTATAACAGACAGTCTACTGCTTTACTGATTGTCTATCGAAGTGCTCTTGAGGGCATTAAGTTGGAGAACTTAATGCCCTGACTACTGATGTAAATGCCTTTTTCGATGCCTTTGAAAGAAGTATAAATGACCTACGAGCTGCAGGTGCTCCTATTAAGGAAGTTGAGCTAAATAAAAAATAAAGTTGTGCTAAAGGCGCTGCCAAGTACATACAGCTATATAGGAGAACTAATTGATGTTTTGCCAGAAGCTGAAAGAACCGGTGAATTTTTGAAGCAAAAAATTAAGCTAAAAGCTTTGGAAAATGGACCGTCAGCAGCCATCAGTTCAAATTAGGGTAGGTCTAATGTATTTATGGCAACCAGTCATTCCAGACCGCAGCCGCAATACCAGTCAAGGGTGTGTTATTTGTGTGGCAAACCTGGACATATACAGAGAGACTGCAGAGTCCAAAGTTCGAGTGGCAACTCATCTAGAGGATATGTTCATGGGAATCGTGGCAATAGCTATGGGCCTAGCAACAGAGGTCACTCTCAGGATGGTCAATTTCAAGGCAGGAGAAGTAACTTTCGAGGCAGAGGCAGGGGGCATGGAGGACATGCTCAACCAAACTCGAACAGCAACAGTAGTGTGTTTATGGTTAATGTAGGTCAAAATGTCAGTTAAACTGTAAGTAGTAAAATTTATGAAAATAATGAGGTTACTTGGGTATTTGATAGTGGATCCGCAGACCACATAATTAGTAATGACAAATACTTTAGTACATTTTTACCTTTAAAAACACCAAATAATGTCAAACTTGGAGATGGTCGAATACTACAAGCAACCAAGATAGGTACTGTTATATGTAATTTCTTTATTTGTAATAGGGTGTCAACTGTTACTATTAAAAATGTTTTCTTTGCAAAAGAAATGAATAATAACCTCTTAAGTTATAGTAAAATTACTAAAAATAATAAAATTATATCTGAAGCTGATGTGAGTAAAATTTATAACAACAATAATGAGATAGTTGGAATTGCTAAGAAGTATAATAATTTATATTACATAAAATGCTTTTTGGTTAAAAACGAAATCAATGCCAATGTAATTACTTGTAAAATTAAACCTAAAAATTAAATGTCTCAGAACTAGAGCCAATGATATTCTTGAAAAAATTCATACTGATTTAAATGGACCTCATAGCACTGTTGGAAGTAATGGGAAGAAGTATTTTTTAAGCATCATTGATGATTATAGTAAATTGATTAAAGTTTTCTGTATTAAAAGTAAAGATCAAGTTTTTGAGTGTCTAGCTGAATATATTAATCAGGTTGAAAACATTTCTAATAGAAAGGTTAAAAGGATTAGGTGTGATAACGGAACAGAATATATAAATTCGAAAATTTGTACATTTGCTTGTGAAAAAGGTATTATTGTTGACCCGTGTCCACCCTATGTGCATGAACTTAATGGTACCGCAGAGAGATTGAACAGAACTATTATGGACATGGCTAGATGTCTTATGGCTGAAGCTAAAATTAATCGATGCTATTGGCCTGAGGCTATTAAAACAGCTGCTTTCTTAAAGAACATAAGATTGACTCCCTATGAAATCTTTTTTAGAAAGAAGCCTGATGCCGAATATTTAAGGATCTATGGAAGCAAAATATTTGTTAGAATTCCTGAAGTAAAAAGAACTTCCAAATGGGTTAAAAAGGCTGAATGTGGTATACTTGTTGGATATTCAGATGTGGGTTACCGAGTTCTAATAGGTAATAAGATTAAGATTATTGTAGCGCGACATGTGGATATAGTAGAGGATGACACTGTTTGTATTGGTTTTGAAGAGCCCAAAGAGATTATTGATCCCAAGGTAAAGGAAGAACTTAAGAAGACAACCCAAGAATTTAATCTAGAGGGACAGGAAGATGAGAATAGTTACTCCGATTATAGTGATGTTCCGGATGATCCTAATCAAACTGTGCAAGAAGACAGGCAAGAAGTTGGTATATCTGAGGGTACATTATTAAGAAAATCAAAAAGAATCCCAAAACCAAAAACTATGTCTATCAAACAATTTGCGTAAATTATTGTAATGCAATGACTCCTTTAACTTTTGAAGAGACTCTATTGTCTTCTGAAGCGAAAAACTGGAAAGGAGCTATGGACTTAGAGCTGAAAAATTTGTCTAAAAATAAAACATGGAAATTGGTTGAGAGACCCAAAGACCAGCCAGTTATTGATGTTAAATGGGTGTATAAAAAGAAACCAGATGGAATTTTTAAAGCACGTTTAGTGGCTAAAGGTTTTCAACAAAAAGATAACATAGATGACACTTATTCGCCCGTCTTTAAAGGTCAAACCCTTAAAATCTTGTTATCCTTTTGTCTTCAAAATAATTTCTTTATAGAGCAGATGGATGTCGAAACAGCTTTTCTAAATGAAAAAATAACAAGTAATATTTATGTTGAACAACCTGAAGGTTATAATGATGGGTCCAATAAAGTTTTTAAATTGTATAATCCTCTGTATGGCTTAAAAGAAAGTTTCCGTTTATGGTATGAATGCTTCCACCAGTACATGAATGATCTCAATTTTTCTAGAAATAATTGTGATTATTGTTTATATTATAAAGATATTCAAAATGGCACCATTTACATATTACTTTTTGTGGATGATCTTCTCATTTGTAGTAATAATCAAACTTATATTTCTAATATAAAGCAAAAATTATCTCTACGCTTTAATATGAAAGATCTAGGCAATTATGTTGGTATTGAAATAAAATACAATGAAAAGTCGAATATGTTATTGAGTCAAAAAACTTATATCGAAACATTAGCGGAACGATATAATATTATTAGCTTTTTTAACAAAAGTAATGTTAACGTGTCTTAATTTGAATGTATGGTTGTGAGATTGTTAAAACGGAAAAAAAACATTTCTTGTATTCGGGTGTACGTCAGATTTGACAAGCCTTATAACAAATTGTTTGCTGATGGTTGGCGTCTGGTTTTACCTGAACCGAAAATTTTTAATTTTGCAATTACATTTAATTGAATAATTCAAGATTCGCTCATTAAAATATTTTGAAACTTGTTTGCCGGATTGGTCTCTTCAAAAAGTTATCTTACATTTTTTCTGTAAAATGTACAGGAAAGCCAATAATTGACCCGCTTAAAATTTACATGGGATTTCCTATGTTCCGCTCGGCGACGCACCACCCGGTATATGCTTAAGTGGTGCATTTTATTTCCAAGGAGGCGAAAAAACTTATGCAAAAAATTAAAAGCTTATAATTAAATCAGATGTTATGCGATTTAAAATTATATTTAAATATGTAAAATAAATATATTTCTATGTTGTGAATTATAATTTGCACTATATTCGTAGCACTTAAGACCTGTAAAATTACTCAAAATAATAAAAATTAAAGAAAATACCTTTTTATTGCAAATTAAACCAATAAAGTAATTTTTATTAAAAAATATGCATTATAATAAAAATTACCAATTACAAAAATGACCCCTCAAGAGAAAACATATTTCACAAACTACAAGATCTGTAAATATGAATATTTGAAGTAAATGGACAAAAAACTGAACATGAGTTGCAATAAATACTGTATAAATTTTTATGTCGTATGTTTTGTTAGCCTATTACGTCAAATTTGACAAACCGCTGACTAAAGGCATATGGGATACTATACATTTAAAAAATGAATGTTCTAATATTCTACTTCTTTATTAAAAATGTTTATTGCAAAAATCGCGCAAGTGACTATGGTAATCGACGTGTGTTCAAAATATAAAAAAAGAAAAAAAACTGAATTTTAAATGAATTTCTTCTTTTCATCGTAAATGTACTATGTTGATATTTTTCAATAATAGTATTAATAATATTAATGTATATCTATTTAGCAAAAATGTGTTACATTTACAAAAAATCAACAATCAAAGAATACAATTAAATTAATAAACGTTGCGTCCCACTTCCTTTATGAAATATCCAGAATTGTTAGTACTGCTGACGTTGAATTGCATGATCGACTTGTATTGATGTTTCAAGCATGTTACGATATACATGTACGAGTCAAGTTCAATTAAAAGTCAAATACCAAAATATTAAAATAAAAGTCCGCACCATTATTTGTATAATGATTATGTATGTTTGAGAAAACTCTTATAACCCTTTACATATAAATATATTTTGGCAGTATTTGATACTTCAAGAAATACACATCTTACCTAATTTTGTGGCTTACAGACGTCGTACCGAAAATATAAAATTTTGATTTTTTTTTTAAATATATTCCAGGTATTTATTAAACTGCCCTTCATATTAGTGTTAACTTATTTTTGATTTTATTAACACAATCATTGTAAAAGCAATCATCAAGAAAGCCAAATATAATAAAACACGTATTTAACGTACTAAAAGCGAGGTAGTGGCTTCGGCCAAAGGACATCATCAGGGAATGACTTTGTCAGAAGGACGACTATATAATAATAAACTAAAACTCGTATAACAAAAACACAGAAAACCGCAGACCATCGTTCTACAAGTGGCTCATTAATCACAAATGACACATCTTAACGCTCAGTAGGCGAAGATTGTTTTGAATTTCCCGATAGTCAACTACAGCGTACAACCGTTAATTGAATATCACCAACAAAATGAATTTAAATTTGGAAAATTACACTAATTAAATACATAAAGATAATCTAAATAAAGTATGGTATTTCAAATGTGGTGAAAAATATGTTGGCCTTTGGCTTGCTAGTATTTGTATGAATAATTTAATAATAAATAGTACATTTATTATGACTTTTTTATTTTTATTAAAATTATGGTTAACCATTGTCATTTTGAATATCTTTGTTACATTAAAAACGATTAAACCTTTAAGATATTTAAACATTAAAGATATTTCACCTTTAATGTTTCCAATTATTTCTACAATTATTTTTTGAATTATACTTTTTATCTCCTAGAATGGGCTAATTTTAAATTAAGACGCGTTTGTGTTTAGATCCTAGCCTCAGTGTTCAAAAAGTGTATTCCTAAAATTAGGTACAAATTAAGTTTCTATCGAGACGTATTCAAGTTATTTAGTGCAGATTTCAATATCAGGTTTGGCCTTCCGAGATCTGACTTTTATGCATATTATGATAGATTATTTATACAAATATGTTTAGTTACCAATAAAGCTGAGTTAAAACAACTAAAAGTTAAAAACCAAAGTCACTATATTGGGAAAGATCTTGCATACAAAATACTCTCAGTAGCTACTTACTAGTGCTAAAGAAACAACAGTACAATTCACATCTTCGTGTCGATCTTCAGCAAGTTTTTTTTCGTCGTAAATTTAGCCACAGTAACGCTTTCTACCAAAGTATTTAATTACTATTTATAAATATTTACAATAAACGTTTTATCATCATAGCTAGGAAAATGCATAAGCTAGTTGGTTTTTATATTCGGATTGCTGCGTAGGACAAAATACCAGCTGGAAAATAATAGTACTATTGGAGCACCTGATATTTTAGATAT
This sequence comes from Anthonomus grandis grandis, assembly GCF_022605725.1. Classification (NCBI taxonomy): domain Eukaryota; kingdom Metazoa; phylum Arthropoda; class Insecta; order Coleoptera; family Curculionidae; genus Anthonomus; species Anthonomus grandis. The sequence goes on from NC_065556.1 coordinate 15,569,696, forward strand.
TTCACCTTAGTTGAACAAAAATTCCTAACAACAGGTCATAGCTTCCTTTCTTATGACAGAGATTTGCATTGCATTGAAAAAAAATAGTAATAATTTATATGCAAACGGACTAGGTTAGCGTCATTGCTAAGGCAAGTCGTAACCAGAGATTTAGGGTAATTTGTCTGAAAAAGAGTAATTTTAAAAACGTACGCGTAATTGAAGATTCACACACACACACTTCGTTTAAAACAACGAATTGTTTTAGTTATTTGTCAAACTACTTCTGGTGCTCCAACAATGCTGAAGGAAAGAAAATCGCGCAATATTCTTTAATCATGGGTAAGTTATACATTGTCAAAAAATCAAAAGACATTCAAGATAACATCTTCCTCCTGTTAAAGTAACTTCTTTTGCTAAAGCATATACTGATGGTCTTCTAATTAAAAAAGTAAAAAAAAAACTTGAAAGACATATTTCGTTAGTATTGAATATTTTTCCTTTTGGCGCCTTCAACGTTGTTCAAGGAACCCATTCATTTGTTAAAAAAAAACTATTATATTAACGTGAACTTCTAACTTTATCAACTTGTCTTTAAATAAATAAATAAATAAATATGTCTTTATTTGGTATCAAATGCACATTACATTACATTTTTCCAAAAAGGGGAAGATTAGCTAAAGCTACTTTTATCTCTTAACCGTAATAATAATAATTACAAATGTTTTGACAAACAAGCAGTAAAAGTAATATAAAAATTAACCAAAGAACAAATTAATACTAATTAAATACATTTGTAAATCCGCAGAGAACAAAAAACTAATTGTGCAATTGTTCCTCCAAGAACAAAGTTTTATAATCATTTTTAAAGCGAGATATTGGAATTGAAAAATTAGGTCTAAATCGATTATAAATTGTTACGGCAATGTAAGTATAACTACGTGAGAAAAGAGCTGTGCTATGGTGTGACAATGTCAGAGTCTTATGTCTTATATCTCTATCATGAATCGCACTTCTTGGAATTAATTTCTCTAACAGATATTTTGCCTTTTGGTTTTTATAGAGCCGATACATAAATGTAAGAAAATGAAACTTAAAAAGAAATGACATTTTTAGCCACTGCAATCGATAGATATATATGGACACATAATCAAATTTTCTTAAATTACACACAAATCGACAACACGTATTTTGTACGCGTTGCAGTTTCTGCTGGGTTATTTTATCAAGACAAGAATAGTAAACAATAAAACAGTAATTTAAAATGCATAACACTAACGATACTGAGAGTTTTTTTCTTGTCTTAAAATTTAAAATATGTTTGTTAGCATAGAGCAAACGCATACGCAAATAGCACCTCTGCAAGACAGAACTAATATGTCATTGGAATCTTAAAGAAGAATCAATAGTTAAATCCAGAATCTTGACGCTCTTAGCAGAAGCCAAGAGGTTATTATCATATTAACTGTATATATTTTTTTCAACGTTAGCACGACGATTTTTATTGGCAAAAAGTAAAACGTTAGTCTTTGGCATTAATATTAAGATTGTGTTCTTTCGAGTAGCGCAAGATTGAGCTTAGGTCTCTGTTTATACTTTCAGAAGCCCGTTCTATGTCATCTGGATGGAAATAATGAATTAACTGACAGCGTCAGCACACTGGTACAGCTCAGAGCTCTTTACGACTAAAGGAAGATCCGAACTATATAGCAAGAATAAAAGAGGTCCTAGAATCGATATTTGAGGAACTCCAGAAATTATGTGTTTCGAATCGGAGTAATTGTTATTAAGGCCTACTCGTTGAGTACGATTCCAGAGATAGGACTTAAAAAAAGAAAGAAGAACTTCATTGCAACCATAAAACTTTAACTTGGTGACTAACAAGTTAACTGTGCATAGACAACTCTTTCCAAAACCTTCGATATTATTGGCAATAAACTTATAGGGCGCAAGTCCTGTAGGGATTCGGGATTACATATTTTGGGTATGGGGCACACAACTGACTCACGCCAAGTCTGTGGAAAGTAGCCTGATTCTAAATAAAAATTTATGATATTTGTTATATGGTCAATAATCTATGGCAGACAAAGGTGTAGCATTTGTAACGAAATGCCATCGCAACCTGAGGACCGAATATTTCGAATTATTTCATAGACGGTATTAAGACAAAACTAAATGTTTGATTAGAAAATTTGTTGCTAGAGTAGTGATTAATTATATTTTGACAGTTGTTAGACTTACTAAAAATATTTATAAAGTAGTTATTTATTGCATTGGCATCACATAAGGTGGGAGGAAGCTCTGCAATTTCTTTAGATGTCTTAATATTTAAATTACGCAGGCCTTGCCAGAAGTTTTTAGAGGATTTAGTTTCTTCTGAATGTTCCAGATAGGCAACCTTTTTTCTTCTCATAGATGCCACTGTGAAGTTAGGCATTTCCTTATAATGATTCCAACTTTCAACTATTTTCTTTTTTTTTTAATTTGGACAGTGCTTTATCTCGCTCTTTGAAAATTAACTTTAAATTTTCCGTTAGCTACGGAGCCAGCGTTTTATTTACTCTGATACTTTTATAGGGCGCATGTATCTTAAAAAATAAATTAATATGAACCTTATCGTTAATGTTATATATATAAAATATAGTATTCCGTTGTATATTAGAAAGATCATTTTGAAAATTTTCGAGATTAAAATTTCGAAAATTGCGAATGTTAATAACTTTTTGTTTACGTTTTTCAATTTTTATATTTAAAACACAAAATGACATTTTATTATGGTCACTGATCACTATCTGAACATACTGTACGGAGTGAAGAATTATTTCTTTATTATTAATAAAAATTGGATCCAAACAGGTAGATGACGTATTAGAGATTCTAGTAGGTTCGTTAATCAACAGACAATAGCCGTAATTATACAGAGTGCTGAATAGTGAATTTGGTTTAAGAAGGTCCACGTTGAAATCACCCGTAATTACAGAATAATCGGAACTTACCAAAACATGAGGAACGACTTCGTCCAGAAAACTCATCTCTGAGACTTTTGTATTTGGAGGACAGTATGTTACTATTAAGACTATTTTATAAATACCAGCCTTAATATCCAGAAGCAAAAATTCAAAATTTACATTACTTACATTAGTTTTTATGATTTCGCATGTTAGATTTGCTCTGACGTAAACGCCTATACCACATCCAGTTCTATTCTCTCTATCTCTCCTGTAAAATCTGTTACCTGGCAGTAATAACACATCAGAAGATACATTACTTTTTAACCATGTTTCGGTTACACAAATAATATCATGAAAGTGTTAATAACTAATTGAGAAAAACTTACAAAACTAGGGAGCAGCGATCTTACACTTGCAATACTTAATAACATGTTAAACTCTTATATATATGTATATACAGATCGTGTTATCGTGAGCTACGTATTACCCAAAATAATGGCAACACCGCTTGATTGCGGCTTTCAGGCGGCGGAATTTTTCGTTTTTATTTTTTGAACCGGGAGTCAGCAGACCTCACTTTGCTGTGTTACTGCACGTTGCATTAATAATTTTTGAGCGTTATTTTTGTGTTTTTTTTCACTATGGCTCTTTATACCCCTTCTGAAAGAGTTCAACTAATTAAATGGTTTTATGGAGGCAATTCGGCAGTACAATGTAGAGATTTGTTTTCAGTGACATTTGAGAATAGACCGATTCCTTGTGCAAAAACAGTTTTAAATGTGGTTACAGATTTTGAGACATCTTTTTGTCTTCAAGATTGTAAAAAATGCCACACAAAACGTCAAGAACCACCTGTTGAAGTGGTCCAGGATATAGAACTCGTCCTCGTGCCGGCCTGTCGTACTCTTTCGCAGGCACTCGTATACGCGCGACGTTGCAAAATTTCGCCTCTATGCGGTTTCCTATAAGTAACGAACGAAAACACAATCTGTATGTATATGTATATAAATATACAAAATAGCTTTATACAAAAAAAAAGAAACAATCAAGTATAATTGATTTTTGATCTAAGTTTTGTAAGATAACTAATATAAATCGGACACTCCCTATCAGTAGATAAATGATCAATAGAAAGCTTTTTTTGTTTACTTGACAAATTTTGTTTATGTCAGTTAACACATTTTGCCACTTCTGATTTACATTCTATAAGTTTATGATTACTACAACATTTGGGACAAGTTATGTTTTTTCTTTACAGTCTTTTTCCATATGACCAAAATCAGAGCACTTAAAACATTTGATTATTCAAATATAATCACTTATAAGTGATTTCCTCCATCCTACAAAAAAGGAACTTTTGCAGCAAAATTTTATGTAGTCCAGGAGAAACCTCCAAGACAATACTGTTAACATTTTGTTGTCTCAACTTGGTCACAAACTTTATGTCAGAAGAATCAAACTAGGTAATGTCATTTAGCTTCAAAATATTAATTAATAATTTCTTCAGGGGTATCCAAACCTTCAAGTCGTACATTCCTAATTATTAACCTGGGATTATAAATGCCCGAATCTCTTAAAATTATTTATATAACGAAAAGTAATAATATTATTGCACTGAAGAACTTGCAGCGTAAAACCTAGGTTACAAAACCAAACCAGGTCGCATTCTCTTATTAAATATTAAAATATATTCAACTTTGACAGAGCTCACCTTGTCGGCAATTCCCTCCTGATATTTCAATTTTCAATAACACCGAGGGCTCCCGCTTTAACGTCTATAAATAAAGCGCCGCGGCGCCTGATACCTAAACCGCCAGCACAAAATCAATTTTGCATTTTCAAACCGTCTGCCCATATTTTATATAAAAACCGTCGACTAAATATAACAATATCCTAAAAATAACCCTTAAACTTTAAAGTAATTTGATAAATAGAGGGATAATATAAGAAGAAAAATTAAGGAACGCGACTAATTAATATTTAAAATTCGGAACCTTAGTCCACGTGCCGAATCACAGAGTCGATGAATCGATCTTAAATTTTCAAACCGTCTGCCCTTATTTTATATAGAAACCGTCGACTAAATATAACAATATCCTAAAAATGAACGTTAAAATTTTAAATAATTTGATAAATAAAGGCATAAAATTAAGGGGACTTATTGCTTATAAATAGAATACGACTAATTTATATTTAAAATTCAGAACCTTAGTCCACGTGCCGATTTTTAAACTGTCTGCCCTTGTTTTATATAGAAACTGTTGAATAAATATAACAATAACCTAAAAATAACCCTTAAAGTATTAAGTAATTTCATTAAAAAGGGATAAATTAAGGAGAAAAATTAAGGGATTTATTGCCTGGAAATATATAACGCGACTAATTAATATTTTAAATTCGGAATGTTCGTCCAGGTGCCGAATCAGCCGCTGGAAAATTAATAAATAATATTATGAAGCACACAGGGCGGCAGGTAGTCGCCGATAAAGTGACGTCATTTTCAAGGCTACCGCAGTGTAGTAGTGGAATACTCCAGGAAATCGATTCGTTCGCTCGTTGTACGGTTTTGGCATAAACAGGTGAGTTTTTAGACTTTTGATGTTTAGACGGGTATATCGAATATAATAAAATTCGAGTATGGTTAATTAGTTTTTAAGGTGATTGATCCTAAAAATTATTTTAAAATTTAAAGCGGATTTAATTGTCTGATAAGGTGATTTTTTTGTTGTTTGGACTATCAGGGCAGTTTCAAAAAGGATTAAATGAATTAGTAATTTAAATAATTTATGGAAGAACATTAGGATGAAACGAAAGCTCAGTTTGAGCTATTAGTACAAAGTACAAGAGCTAGTAGCCATTCTCGGAGCAAAAAATGCAGAGGTAGCCAGAATTTTAAAAAATACATTGAACTTTGAAGATGAGGTATTTTTAAAAGATAAATCTATCCCAAAAACCTCAAATGAATATTTAATTAAAATAGAAAATAGAATAGTTAAAAAAATAATTAAAATTTGCAAAAAGTAAACTTGAAAAAAAAAGAAAAAGATGCTTAAGCACAATAAAAAGAAAAAATATGATAAAAAGATATTAATTTTTATAAATAGCTTAAAAACAAGGGCAAATTGTAAAATTAAAGAAAATGACGATAAAAATGGCAAAAGTTTATTGGAGGAAGTCATTAAGAAAAAAAAACTGTTAAAGAAGAAATTAAAAGAAGAGGGATAAAATTTGAATGAGTACAAGAAAGAAATAACTATAATTCACAATTTTAAGACCAAAAATTAACAAACTATAAAGAAACTATACCTACAAACGAAAATACTTTAACAATCAATTCAGTGAATATCAACATGAAATTGAAAAATTCAAATCTACACAATACATGAAAGCCTTAATGGAAATCAATAATACAATTTTTGTGGGAAATACGAGTCAAGTAACGAGTTCTTCACTAGGTTTTCAGGAGAAGTTCACATATTGCAAATATTCCTATATTGACTGGTAAATATGGATGTCACCTTGACAGTTTATTTTTAGGGAAATACCTGAGTATCAAATGCCAAACTATCATTAAATCAGAAGCACATTTTTTTGTATTATAGACGATGTCACTGCTCTTATAAAAGGGATTACTTTGATGGATTATATTGTGATGATAATGATTTTAAAATGTCAAAATCTCCATATTTTCTAGAAATTATTAAAAAGATAAAACACTGTAATATACTAATATAAAATTTTCCTGAATTCTTTATGCTAGATATACATTTAAAGTTTACAAGAAAAAGTTCATGAGTTTATTTTATGTTATACATAATAAATTGTGAGAATTACAAAGATGGAAATTTTTAGTCAAAATGTCAGGTTATGTTTTAAATGATAGCGAGTCTATAGACCAAATATTATTGATATACACCTTACTTTAAATCATGATGTCTCTACTATAGTTATTGAACGTCACGATTGGTCACCAGTGAACATAATAAACCCAAATAATGGGACGATATTGAGTCATCTAAAAGTCAGCATTAAAAAAAAAATAAGTTCCCGCGAAATGTTTTTTTTAGATTATATCTAGATTCGTCTAGTTTGCCTGCACGTCTTGATGAAATATCTGAATTAGCCATTAAAAAAGGTTCGGTGGTTGTTGTCTGAGACTTTTATCATTTAACAATGAAGACATATGTTATTGTGGAACAATGCTATTAAATCACGGTAAGGGATTTAAGCAATAAAAAATATAAAAATCATAAAACTAGTAAAAAACCTAAATGAGTATATATCAAAAATTAGATAAAAAGAAAAGTATTTGAACGCAAGATATATAAAAATAAATAAAATTCAATGACAATTCAGAAAATCTTGCAGCAATTTGTACCAAAAAATAAACATGAGTATAGATGAAGTGTAAATAAATGTAACCTTACTAAAAATTGAGAATGATCTTCTTAATAAACTAAATTCTTTTTTTTGTTAAGAGTGTGAATAAAATTCTGATAGACATAAATAAAATTAATATAGCAGCGTACCTAATTCTTGAACATTATTTACCCACTACATTTAACGAGTTTCATTAAATTAATAAACTACAATGACTTAAATAAAATCTTATTTGATATGACTAATAACTCAGACTAACTCTTTTAGACTTAAACAAGCCATTACTGAATCTGATAAACTTGGTACTTGAAACAGGGAAGATTTCTGATCCACTTAAAATATCAACAAGAATTTCTATTAAAAATATATAATAAATAATTAAAAAATGACTGATGAGCTAAGATCACTAAATGTATTGTGTACGTCCGTTAACGATAACCACATAATCACTGATTTTTGATCGAGCTTCAGAGAAGAGTTTAACTGTGAGACTGCTATGCAGGGTGTACTAGGGGCTTGGAAGTAAAATATTTATCAAAATCTAGTTACTGGTATGATCTTTTTAAAAATTGGAAAGGCTTTTTAGATAGTGAATCTACAAAGTTTAAAACGAAATTGAAGAATATTGGAAAATATTGGGTGGTATTGGTTTGGAGTGGTTTTATAATAACTTAGTAAATAGAGAGCAGGTACTTAAGACATACTTAGATCGCAAACAATGAAATTATTAAGTTAATATCAAATTGGTGTAGTTTAAACGATTTAAAGGTGAACATTGCAAAAACTAAGTACTGTATTATACTTTATATACTTATACAACTGTACTTCAATATACCGGGTGACACAGGGAAAAGGGAACACTTAATAACTTTGTTACTTTTTAAGATAAACAAATGAAATTTGGTATATCGATAGAATAGCTATAAGAGCCTCTTTTGATATATTTTATTGTTTACCATCACTTCGGGTTTAACGGCAAATGACACTAACTTTCTTATTTTAAATGGGACACTTGATATATTATTACGTATTTCGATAAAAATAATATTCTGAAATCAATGGTACTCTATTTGCTACTTTTTGTTTTATACTCATAGAAAAAATAATCAAATTATCACGGAAAAACAGTTTTCATTGCATTTTATAACTTAAATCTTTTACGCGCCTATTTAAACTGTCCAAACCATTAATTTTGGCATTTACTTTATTTGTTTAAATAGCACATTATTGGGAACAACCACTTTTGAAATGTGGTTTCTTTTTCCCAATAATTTGATGATTATCTTTTAAATCGGTTGATAAATAAGCCCATAAGAAGAAAAAAACTAACTCACAAAAATGAATGAACAGGAAACATTGTAATGACACTCCTGCGTATTTTTTTCAAGTGACATAACACATCATATTTTGTCAAACATCATATTACAGTTATCGATTAAACACATAATTCCTTATTGAAAAGTAATAAATCATTTAATTAATTTGCAATAATAAATTATTGGTTAATCTATAGTAATTAAATTAACTTATGGCTCGAATTGACTAATATGGAAATCTGATTATGATTTTTTTAACATAACCCTTAACTGGTATGGTGGGTCAATTTTGACCCCATCCAAAATAACAATTTTTATTAAAGAAAAACTATTGCAAGTGGCAACACTGCCTTCCTTGTATTCCTCGGCCGTACTGAGTAGAATATTTCTGCGTGGCAGTCGCGTTTGAGTTTTCGTTTAGCTAAGGTCTGTGAATTAAATGGGTCAAAATTGACCCCGCCATACGTTAAATGTAATTTTTGGGTTTTCTAATTTTTTAATGTAATGGCTTCTTTAAATGATAAACAGGCACCACTAACAGAGAACGAGTTAGAACAGCTTGCTAACACTTTTTTATAATGACAGCGACATTTCTGATGCCGAGACTATCGTTAGTGAACATATTTCTGCAAGCGATAGTTATTCTGAACCGGGTGTTGGTAATTTGCCAGATGAAATAAATTTGGATATTGAACCAGATATTTTGGAAGATAGTAGTAATGATGAGAGTGAAATTGGCGTAAGAAGCTACTATTATGGGAAAAATAGAAAAAAATGGTCAACAAAAGCTCCTGCCACAAGCCGTGCTCGTGCAAGCAATATTGTTTCGCATCTACCAGGACTTTCTGGACCAGCACGAGTTAACAAACCAAATTGAGCCACAGAAGCTTTTAAGCTGTTAGTTGATGATACAATAATCGAGCAAATTATCGAGAAGACCAATGAAAAAATAACGAGTTTGCAAGCTAGTTATGGGCACAATGCCTTATCCTGCCAATTTTTAAATCATGTTGACGAAACCGAAATGTTGGCATTTTTTGGTCTCCTCTTCTTGGCAGGCGTATTCAAGTCGAACCACGAAGATATTAATTCCCTTTTCGCAACTGATGGCACGGGTCGTGATATATTTCGTTCCGTAATGACTGCAAAAAGATTTAATTTTCTCCTCACAGCTTTGAGATTTTATGATCCAGACACCAGAAGTCAGCGCATTGAAGCCGGAGACAAGCTAGCCCATATTTCCGATATATTTGATCGCTTCGTGAATAATTGTCAAACAAAATATTCATGAAACTGTGGATGAAATGTTGATTGGTTTTCGAGGTAATTGTAAATTTAGAATGTTTATCAAAAGTAAGCCGGAAAAATACGGAATCAAAATGATGCGTCTCTGTGATGCTCGGACGCATTATTTAATAAACGCCTTTGTTTATACCAGAAAAAACACTCAAGTGCAGAATCCTAAGAAGCTAGCCATACCCACCCTCAATGTTCTTTCTTTAGTTGATTCGATAAAAAATTCTAACCGAAATGTTACTGGGGATAACTGGTTTTCTTCTTTAGAGCTTGTCAAAGAGCTACAACGCTGTAAACTTACCTATGTCAGTACTATCCGAAAAAACAAAAGGGACCTACCAAAGGAATTTTTGCTAAATAAGCAGCGACCGGTTTATTCTTCGATTTTCGGATTTACCAAAGACGTGACTTTGCTATCTTATGTTCCAGTAAAAAATCGAGCAGTTTGTCTTATATCAAGTTTTCATCATAATGATAGAATTTTGGACAGAGAAAATAAACTTCCAGACATGATAGATTTTTACAATATTACCAAACTGGGGGTAGATGAATTAGATCAGACGTGTGCAAATTTATAAAGTTGGTAGACGCACTAGAAGATGGCCACAAGCAATTTGGTTTCGAATGATGGATATTAGCGCTGTAAATGGAAGTATTTTATATAATAATGCTCATCCAGAGGGTGAAATGACACACCAAAAGTTTCTAGTTACCTTAGGAAGAGATCTAATACATAACTAATTAATTCGCCGATCTCAAATGGAAAATATTTCCAGGGAATTAAAAGCGCTTATTCATCGAATTGGTCAGATTCCAGAGATAGGTCCAGGCAGAAATGAACATGGGGAAAGACCACCTAAGCGTGCAAGGTGTTCTATTTGTCCACGCAATGATAATAAACAATCACTTATACGTGATAACTGCCATAAAATACGTTTGTAAAAATCATTGCGTAAAAAGAATTCGTTGCAATAATTGCCAATAATAGAAGGTTCAAACATGTTTGTAAGTTTTTTTATAAACCTTTTTAGGTTTTTATTTTTAAGTGTTTTGAACGTTTTCACATTTAATTAAGAACATCTTCTTAATTTTTCACCTAAATTTTGTGTTTTTTAGTTTATTTTCGAGTCATTTTGAAAAAATGCTTTATTTAAAGTGAAATTGCTTTATTTTAAGTGAAATTTTTTTGGTTTATATGGCCTCAAAGTTGTTAATATATTATTATTTTCATATTTTTAAATTTGTTTTTGTTTTAGTTTAAATAAAAATCGAAAGGTCTAGTTTGACCCCACCATACTTGGAACTTGATTTTTTTCCGCCATACCAGTTAAGGGTTATGTTGATAATATATAATAATAATGATGAATAGTTTAAATATTATTTGAATTTGCTTAAATAAATAAATAAGAAATTATAAATTTTCCAATATAAGATTTTTTCAATATTCTAATACTACATATTTTATTAATTAACATTTACCTAACATAACATGGGTACACACAAACGGTAAACAAACAGAAAAAATATGAGGTGTATAAATTATTTTAATACAAAACTGTTTACATGTATTGTTCGAAACGACCACCTTCTTGTCGAATAAAAGTACATATGCGCGGGAATATAGCGTACGACATATTACCTTTTTCTTCACTGGTAAAAATTTTAAATATTAGCAAATTTATTTAAATAACAAATAGTAATTGCGCTTAACAAGATGTCATGTATTATGTCAATTGAAAAATAAATGGGAGGAAAAATAAGGACGCGTCAAAACGCAGCCATTCAAGAAATCAAAGCTTTCTATGCTATTTTTATTCATTAAATGCGTTTATTTATGTGACTTAGTTTTTTTCTCCTTATGGGCTTATTTATCAACAGATTTAAAAGATAATCATATCAAATTATTATTGGGAAAAAGAAACCATATTTCAAAAGTGACAATGAGAATGCGATCAATATTGAACGCATTCATGGCATCCTATTTTAAGATGTAAAAAAAAATATTTTCCCTATGTGTATAAAACAAAAAGTTAAAAATACATTAAGAACAAATTTATGGGTTCGGGGACTTTTATCGAGATACAGCAGCATAAGCACTTCTTTTATAATTGTATAACACTATATGGATTATGTGGTTTTTGGTTCGTATTTAGTCTTTAAGTTTATAAGGTTGAAATAACATCTTAATTTCTTTGTAATAGTTCTTATAATATTCGGTTAATCAATCATTATACAATATATTTATTTGTGCGTTTTATTATCTTCTAACTCGAACAGTTATTTAGTGTTCCCTTTTTTCTGTGTCACCCGGTATATCCTAAAATTTCAAACGAAGAGCTTTGATCTTTTCCTGTTTGCCTGAAAAAGGCCTAATATAGGCTAAAACGTTGGCAACGTTGGAACAGGAAAAACGGCTGATTTTTTATTAATTTATTAAAAGGATGTGATTTTACTTGATCCCACATATAACTTAACCCTTAAAACACAAAATAGAAAATGAGTTTGCTTATTCTTTTTAAGGGGCTCTAAAGCACCATTTGTTGACAATCCTTGATGGATGATCCTTACATGTTTTTGTATGAATGATGAAATGAAATATGTATTGGTTTTGTTCTTCCTTTTTTAATTTAATTTTAGTAAAAATATTTATTATTGCGTTTTTTTGTAAACTATACAATCATATTATTTTTGACTGTTTTGTGTATATTTAATGTAATGATTGAGAAATTGTATTGATTTCTTCTCTAAATAAATGACCTAACATACACATGCATGAATTCTAAAGGAGTACCTATTTGGTTTAAAACACATATCACTAAAGATGGAAGTGACTAAAAATAGATACAAGCACACACACTTATAAAACTAACATACACAGATATTCTACACACCTGTATTTATATTATTATCACCGAAGGTCTTTTGGAAGTTATATGTCGATATATTGATAGAGTATATAAATATGAGAACGTTGTATGTGGTACTCGAACACGTCTAACAAGTTACTCTTGAAGTAAGGGATTGGTGTGTTGATAGCTTTAAGTAAAAAATTTACAGGAATAATAATTAGTTTTGATGATAAAGAGTTTTTCTTTGATGTAGTTGTTTTGTTTTATAGCAGTCTTTAGTGCGATGTAATATTAAAAATTTATATTTTTGTTCTATACTTTCTATCTTTTTATTATTCAATTACAGTTAGCTGCTATTTTCAGAGCTATAGAAAAAAGAGTGATGATCAATTGTTGGGTAGGGATCGTTACTAATCTACTCTTACTGCAAATTAGTAAAAAACACCAAATTTAATTTCATAAAGGATAATTTTCATCAAGTTTATATATTATTCAATGCCAATAATTGGGAGAGTCTGTATAAGTATAGCAGTAATGCTGATTTTGTTAATAAATTTTACTAAGTGGTACGTATGATCATAAAGGAATGTATTCCAATAACAACTAAAGTTATTAAAATTTTTGCTGTATGGTATAATATTAAAATAATTACAATTATCAAAGCCAAAGAAAGACTTCTCAATAAATTGAAAAAAAAATCAACGCACGCATATAATTAGTTTGATTACTCAAAAATACTCGAAAATACATGAATAAATATAATTTATTCATGTATTTTCGGTTATTAAATTATAGTCGGATCATACCATTTAATATATTAAAAAAAGAAACCGTTGTATTTTCTTTGTTACTTTCTGAAACAATTATATATTTAATTTAATTTAGCTTATCTTGGTAACGGTAATAAATTTAATTATCGAAACACTATTTAATAGAAAATCCTAGTTAGGATATAGGTAAGGTATGGAACAGAAAAATCGAGGTCATATGTCGATAACTAAAACCTTAGTTCTCGAATACATTAGTGTAATTAAGGTTTATTGGACTTGATTATATTAAATAAAACAAAGCTGTTGTTAAAGTTATAAGTTTTCTTTTAAGTACAAAAAACAAGTGAACACTGGTATCTTTTCTTCTTTTCAATAATAAAATGTTGTAGTATTTTATAAAGTGATATATATTTAAATAGGGTTGTAATACCCCACAATATGGATATTTATTATTATATTATTTATTATTATTATAAATAACATATATTCCGTTACTTTTTATGAGCAGTGTATTAATGATTTATATAGTTAGTCACTTTACCCTCAAATAGCATGTTTTAAAATCTTTGGATGCTGATAGCTTTCAAATAACCTCAGAGAGGAGGATTGTACTTAAAATAACTTTTTTTAGAAACATCTTAAACGCTGTGCTTAAAAAGTGTCCAGGTTCTTAATTTTTACCATATGAATTATTTTTAAATCTCTTTCTTTTTTAGTAATTTTAAGATAATAGCTTTTATATGGTTAGGATGAATATTTAAAAAAATTAAATAATTTCGTATCAGATCTTGAGCACCTTTTGGCCACAATATTTATATTTGCTAACAACTCTTTTGCTTTGTAGGTTGATAATCCTAGGGTTTTGCATTATGCATACTGGTTCTAGAAGCTTTCTCTTTTTCCGATATTTTTTTAGATAATATTAATAATAATAACAATAATAATAATAATAAAACTATTTATTTTATAAAAAAAAACAATATAAAATATTACAATAAACGAAAATATTGATGAAATAAAAAGCAACATCAGCTTGTTTCGTATATAGGCAGCTGCTAGAGCTAAAAAATATTTAATTAAGAAAATATACATTTATTATTAAGACTCAATAAAAATAGCAATGCAAGTATGTGTAAATCATTAAAAGTAAATTTTAATACTCTATTAACTAAAAAAAAGACAGAAATAAGAGAACATAAGAATCGAAGAAACGAGGAGAGAAACAAGATATGATACGACTGATTATAAAGTTAAAGATTGTCAATAGTTAAGAACAATATTTCTTCAATTTTATTCTTGAAAAGAGACACTAACAGCGAGCAGTCCAATTATTATCTTAAATGACTCAGTTCTGCGAACAGATATCGTAAGTGTAGTCTACGAATATTTACATCACATACATTGTTTTATGTTTTATCTTCTGGTGCAGGTATAGCGGATATTTATATTTTAAAATTTTGTAAGAAAATACTACTAAATGCAAGGTACAAAACTGATTTTTGGTAATTGGGAGAAACCCTTTGCCTAAGCCTTATGGCAAAGGAAAATCACAATAGAAATATTATGTTTTTTAGATTATCCTGGCTCAAAATGATATATGCACGCTCAAAATGATTCATATAAATAATTATCACAATTAAAATGGAAGAGCGCTAACACAAAAAGTGATATTAAACAATCAATAATGTGTTCCTTAAATTTTAACTTGCAAACCACAAGAATTAGATTAAACTGTGACAAAATTTAAGTTTTATAGCTTGTTTTAAATGGTTTCCAGAAGTTTTATTGCAAAAAGATTTTATGATGATTTTAATAGAATATCCAAGTCACTAGTGGCGAGTCATTACGTCCAGGCATATGCAGTAACTCTTGTATTTATTCTGGAAACTTTTTCCGAGAGCGTCCATTTTTGGTGCTCATGGACAAAAGGCATTTAGTCTCTTCTCTAGAGAAATCACCGCATTTCATTATTTTTATGAAGGTATCTACGTTTTAGTTTTTCTTACAAGAATTCATATGGTATTTCCCGATTTTAAGGCTGTATTCTACGTAGTTCCTGGCAATTTTTCATAAATGTGTCTAAAGTATTTTTTACTTTAGTATTTCCAAATCTCTAGCTAAGTTCTTTATTTTATTCCTCTTTATTTTATTTTATTTCTCATCATCATTGTTTTTGCAAATCGTGATTGTCTTGGGTTGTGTATAGCTCTAACGATTCAGTATTTGTCGGCTTTTTGATCAAAAGACGTTTTTAAGAAGCATCTGTATTCTTGAATAGAATGTATAAAATAGACAATGCTGAATCCTAATACTTATTTTCGTAAACTATAGTGTGGTATAGTTGTAAGAATTTTTTTTTCGCATGTCTATTTACGTAATATCTCCGTACCTAACAATATTTCTCGATATTTAAGTTTTTATATAAGCTATTGATGTGTATTTGGGCTTTAAGCTTAATATTTTTAGGTAAGAAAATGGTACGCCTCTGGTTTTTGTTGTAATCAAAACTAGTATTGGATTTTGTATTTCTTTTATAGCAGATATGTTCTCTTGGCCTTCTTTTGCCCAATACACGATTTTCACTTACAAAAATTAAAATCATACTTATGGATAAATTACCTTATTCTTCTTCTTTTGCTTCTTTCCATCAATAAATGTGTGCGATCACTTTTCACAACTTTTCTCTATAACTGGTAATGTGAATTAATTCTCAGTGTTTGATATTTTGGAACCACGACATCCTCTTTCTTCTTAAACTCCTTATTTCTTTTATTTAAGTTCTATCGTTCCCAGCAATTCGCGTCCTCCTCCGTACGTCCTCAATATTTCCTCGTTGATTCTTCTGGCAGTCCATGGGACTTTTAAGATTCTTCGATAGATCCACCTTTTAAATGATTCCAGTTAATTCATGACACTAATCTTCAATATTCAGCCTTTTATGGCATACAGCAGTACGGACCATGCGTGTGGTCCATCTTGTGATTCTTATTCTTAGATTGAGGTCAAGACCAAAGTTCGTAAAGACATTTTTGAAACTCTTGTATGAGCTCTCGCTTTTTATTTCCCGCATTTGATTTTCACGTTTAAAGACCATGATTCCTATAACCAAGACGCCAGATAGATCAGCTTCTTTACTCGATCAATGTCTTCACTATCGCATGCGAGATTCGCAGTCTGAAACATATCTTATTTTTAGGTGAAAACTAGGAATTTTGTCTTTTTTTGTTGATGTTAAATTCCATATTCGGCAAGTATCTTCTGGATATAATTCTAATTATATCCAGAAGCCTTTGGAGGTCAATCATATCATTTGCTATTAGGACTATATCATCTGCATACCGTATATTATTGATCCATATTGTATTTACTTTGATGCCTACGTGGTGTTCTTCGAGAGCTTTATGGAATATATTAATATTTTGTTGTATTTTTATGGAACTTAAATAATTAATGATGTGAATTCGAATCGCAGCTTCTTATGAGCTGCGATTCGAATTTACATCTCGGCCTTTGGGGATGCGGAGATAAGAACACAAGGTGCCGCTCCCTGGTTGATTTCCGTGCTCAAATGGCCTAGAACTACTTAACCGAGGTAGTGTCCCAACTTTCTACTGCAATAGGGGTCAATCAATTATTGACCTTACTATCTGTTCACCTAGTACTGTGAACCTTTTCAGCTCATGAAGAGTCACAATGTCGGACTACGTGCACATTCTTTTTGAATTAAAGAAGCAGGCTCGGTGCGATACCCCAGCCTACAGAAATCCAAGGTGCACTGACTGGGACCACTTTCGAGAGGAACTAGTCCGTGGTCTTGGGGACATGCCGGCAAGGTACACACTTCCGGCCGACACAGAGATCGGGACTGTCAACCTGACTCGTGCGATAGTCGCGGCATTCGAGGACAGCTGTCCCCTCAGACGGATACCCGCCAATGCTAAGAATGCCTGGTGAAACAGTAACACGGAAAAGCACGGTGACACTACGCGTCGGCTCCTTCGCAGGGCTGAGCTAAGGAGCCTGAAGCTAAGTGCAGCTTGCCACTGACTGGGATGAGTTCCACGCAGCTCAATAAAAAAGGCAATACAAAAAGACATTCAGGGACTCCAAAAGACGGTGCTGGAGGCAGTTCTGCGATGACGTAGAAAACACACCCTCCGCAGCACGACTATGCAAAGTACTGTCCAAAGAACCTGGAACTAAATTGGGGTCGCTGTCACTTCCAGATGGCGGCTTTACTACCAATGAGCGGGAGTCACTGGAAGTCATGCTGCGCATTCACTTCCCAGACTCCAACTCATCTCGCGATCCTCCTAGCTGTTCTCGGGCTCCGAGTCGCTTAGAGTTCGAGACTGCTAGAAGAATTATTACCTACGAGAGGGTGAAATGGGCAATGAAGACATTCCCCCTCTTCAAATCTCCGAGCATGGATGGATTATATCCATACCTTTTGCAAAACGGGTTAGAAGTACTAACCCCACACATAGTCAGACTATTCAGCACGTCCCTTGCTCAGGGCTACGTCCCAAAGTTATGGCGTCAAGTGAAAGTCGTCTTCATTCCGAAACCCGGAAAAAGCGATTTTACAGATCCCCCATCATACCGACCTGTCAGCCTTACCAGCTTTATGCTGAAGGCGATGGAGAGGCTGATTGTTCGGTACCTTAAGCAAAGCATCCTGGTCAACAAACCACTGCATATGCACCAATACGCCTATCAGGCGGGCAAATCCACGGACCTGGCCCTACCCCACCTCGTGAGGAAGGTGGAGGGTGCTCTGGGTAGCCCCTGTCTGAGTGCATTTCTAGACATTGAAGGGACGTTCCACAACAGCCCTTTCGCATTAATCTGCCAAGCACTTGAGAGCCGCGACTCAGATAGCTGTTTAGTTAGCTGGATAGAGGCCATGCTCTCGAAACGTCATGTATCTGCCCAGCTCAACAACGAGATTGTCGAAACGTTGGCGGCTAGGCTGCCCGCAGGGAGGAGTATTGTCCCCTACCTTGTGGTCGACAGCCTGATAAATCTTTTAAACAATGCTGGCCTATACACACAGGCCTACGCTGATGATCTGGTAATCCTTTGCCCAGGGAGAGACGCTGTCTCAATGCGGGGCCCTATGATGAGAGCCCTGCATATGGTGGACATATAGTGCCTCTCGGGGGGTCTCAGGATTAACCCCAAAAAAGCAGAGCTCCTACTATTCATGAAGAGACGTAACTTTCGCACGCCCCCTGTTATATCTCTAGGTGGCGTGCAGCTGCATTACTCCAGGACAGTTCGATTTCTGGGAATCAAGTTAGATCCCAAACTCTCCTGGCACGATCATGCAGACACCAGAATGAAGAAGGCCACCTGCGCGCTATGGGCCTGCAGGCGGGCTTTCGGCAATACCTGGGGTCTGTCTCCTAAGATCCTCCACTGGATCTACTTGCGCATTGTGAGACCTCTTCTCACATACGGGGCTATCGTTTAGTGGCAATGTACGGAGAAAGCGAAAATTCGTGCTCAACTGGACAGAGTCCAACGTCTTGCATATCTCAGCATAACGGTTCCATGCGGACGGCGCCAACTAGTGCGCTTGAGACTCTGCTGAGCCTTCCGCCTCTGGACCTCGTTGTGCAATTCGAGGCAATGAGGACTGCGTACAGGCTATACGTCCTCGGCGAACTACGTGCTGGCGAGACCGGTCACGCAAAAATTTGGTCACGGGCCATACAGGAACGTCCTCTCTTTCTGATGGGCAGGGACTACATGGCTTCAGTGGCTGTGGACTGCGCGGGATTCGTGACGCATATTGCAGGCAGAGAGGAGTGACAGAATTCCAACAGACCTGTATTGCTAAATAGGGGGACGCAGAATGAATAACAGAGCTGGATCAAGGCTTTGTGGTGGGATCCCACATACCAGTAGGCATACTCGCTGGAGGAGCACGCTACTGCCTTCCAGGCCTAAGTATTCGCTGTATTAAAATGCGGACAGAAAATCCTAAGCTGCAGACACCGCAATACAGTCGTATCAATATGCTCGGACAGCAGAGCTGCCATTAAGGCTATCACGGCCGCAAAGGTAAGCTCCAAGCTTGTACTAGAGTGCATAAAAGTCCTGAAAAAACTGGTACAGATTGGCTGCAAGGTCCAGCTCGTCTAGATACCTGGCCATGCAGGCCATGCAGTTAATGAGGAAACGGACTCTCTTGCCAGACTGGAATCTGCGAATGTGCCGATGGGGCCAGAACCCATAGTTGGTATCGCCAAATGCGTTGCGGTCGCGTCAATGAAGGGTCTGCTGGACAAGTGGACCCACCGAAGATGGACTGAGTTCCCTGGTATGAGACAGGCCAAAGCGCACATAGGTGGGCTCTTTGCCTGTCTCACCAAAAATCTACTACGCCTAAAAAGACGCAAAATTCGGCTAGTGACAGGTCTTTTAATCGGTCACTGGCACTTAAGAAGCCACCTCCATACTATCGGTATTGCGGACAACTCGGAATGCCGATGGTGCTGTGAAGAGGATGAAACCATCGACCATGTAGTCGGGGAGTGCCCAGCACTCACGCGCGCCAGATTCAAATACTTGGGTAACACTTTCAGTGTACCGAATTACTTTAAGTCCTTAGAGAGCCTTATCGGGTTCTCTAAGGCCGTTGGGCTCTGGTATCTAAAATTAAATAAATGATGCTTTTTAAATGCCTCTGATTTGTGTTTATTATTTATTTATTAAGCCTATAGAATATGAAAACCTAAAGCATATATATATATCTTGAATATCTTGCTTGTACTGTCGTCCAGATATTACTTTAAGATCTTTCCCTAATGTATATTTAAGAAGTCGTATTATAGCAAAAAGTAAATATTGATATTTTCAAGAGCTAATGAACTCGCTTAAAGAGAAACTGCCAAAAATAATTTTATTTTAAATGAAAAAAAAAGCGTTTAAACTCGTATAAACTTCCAAAAATCTCTCGCCTGGACTTTCTCAAGTAAAAATGGCAAGAAAATTATCCCGGGGGACTATAAAGCCCCCCCGCAAAATATCCTTTGATAGGTATATCATTCCCCTGTAACAAACGTTTTCGTGTAACACGAGTCGAGATACTGAAAACCGCCCGTACGTGACGGTTTAACATTTTATACATTTCGAATCGTTCGTAACCCAAGGATGTTTCAAATTAGGGCGCGACGTGAAATATTTGCAAGAGATAACGGGGGACGGTAATAATAGAGTATTATAAATTTAGAAGTTCGTTGAATAAAATCTTACTTTTCTAGCGCCAAAGTTAGAGGTCAGTCGTGCATAATTTAATAGGTTGTGACGCTCTTTTTGTTATGGAGAAATGCAGTCAGTAATTGTTAAAATTTTATTCTAAAAAAGGCCCTAGGAAATTAAGGATGATTTAAGTTATTTTATTAAGAGTATATTGCAAAATAGGAAAATTTAGGTTGATTATTTAAAGGGGTTAGTTTTATAATTTTAAGAACAAAAACTCAAATAAACCAATATTCTAAGCCTTTTTACTTTTAAGGTATAGCGTATTATAAAATATTCTTTTTTTAAATACTATAAATTTTTCTAAAATTTAATATCAGCTTTAAGTATCAGCTATTTTATTATGTAAAATATTTTTTATATAAGTGTTATTTATAAAAATTACTTACAAATTTATAATTAAAAAGAACATAATAGTGATAGTTTAACTACACAAGGTAAACCACTTCAGCAATGGTTAAAAACAAACAAAATAAAAAAATAACAATAATTCTATATAAAAGATTACTTTTACTGGGAGCGCAAATAACCTAAAATAACCGAAAAACAAAAAGATATGTGTGGTTTATATTATACATAACAACTAAACACAAGACCTAAACAAGTCCACAAGATGACCACATATACAGTGTGGTGATTTTAACTGGAATAAATTCAGTTAAAACTAATCAAATTTTATCTCGCAAAATTCCTGAGACCCGTCGATTTTTGTTTATTTTTTTTGACATTTCAAGATAGTTTTTGTATTTTTTCACCTACAGGGGCGGGTCCAAATTAACCCAAACGATGATTGGTTATGGGGAAGAAGAAGTCGTACTCAGCTAGAGGTTGTCCACTTATTCAGGCAGAAATATCCAGATTTGCCATCTATTAACCAATGTATGGTTAGTAAAATCGAAAGCTGATTTCGAGAAGTTGGGCACGTGAGGGATGTTTCAAGACAAAGGTCTTGTAAAATCGACGAAAACACCCAATTAAATGTATTGTTAGCGATGGAAGAAAATCCGGTAACTGCACCCAGAAGAGTAGCTCGCGAAAACTCTATTCATCTTAAATCTGTGCTAAACATTTTAAAAAGTGCAAACAAACGACCTTATAAAATGCAACCCGTTCAAGAGTTATTGGAAGACGATCCAGATCGCAGAGTTCAGTTCTGTGAATTAATGATTAACGCCATTGACGAAAATCCTATATCTTTGGAGTGGATCTTTTTTTCTGATGAGGCTCACTCATCCTAAATGGCCATGTTAATAAGCAGAACTGTCGCTACTGGTCTGATGAGAACCCACACTGGGTAAGGGAAACTAATACACAATATCCCCAGAAAACTAATGTTTGGGCTGGCATAATTGGCAGGCAAGTTATAGGGCCCATATTCTTCAATGATACCATATTCTTCATTCTGGGGAAAGATATCTAGAATTTCTTGAACATGAACTAGTTCCAGTCTTACGTGCCTTATATCCAAGCCAGTTCGATCCAGATTTGTATGATGAAAGAATCTGGATGCAACAAGATGGTGCTCCCCCACATTATGCCCGTAATGTACGCCAGTATTTAGATAACAATTTTCCAAACAGATGGATTGGTAGAAGGGGTGCAATCGAGTGGCCGGCACGTTCTCCCGATCTCACCCCACTAGATTTTTTTCTGTGGGGATATTTGAAAAGTCAAATTTATATGAGCAAACCAGGAAACCTAGACGAACTCAAAGAACGTATTAGGCAAGAAATCCGACAAATATCTCCAGAAGTGTTAGAAAATGTCAGAAACGAATTTTATTATTGTCTTGGGCTTTGCCAACAAGTAAATGGTGCTCATTTTGAGCATCTTATACATTAAACGCAACTTTTAATAATTTAATGGTTTTTTCGTATTTCTCCTTTAAATAATCACAAAAGTAAATAGGGCAATTTAATCAAGAAAAAGGGCTCATTTCAATGAGAGTTTAAAAAAAGTGGCTTTCCGTTTGAAAAAAAAAGTTGGGGTTAATTTGGACCCTCCCTGTAGGTGAAAAAATACAAAAACTATCTTGAAATGTAAAAAAAAAAACAAAAATCGACGGGTCTCAGGAGTTTTGCGAGATAAAATTTGATTAGTTTTAACTGAATTTATTCCAGTTAAAGTCACCACACTGTATATGCATTACGTGGAGTTCGATCCAAGCAAATGCAAAACAGTGGCTATTCACACGGGAATACTTACAGGATACTTGGATGAAAATTATACCTTAAATACACTTGCACTGCCCTTATGTGATGAATCATATAAATACCTGGTTATACTTCAACAACACAGAGGTAAAAGCAAACCTTAAATAAGAGAATTAGAAATTAAATAAGAATTTAATAAGAGGCTAAAATTATACTAAAAACTCGACTCACGTATATATTACGCGTATACGTATATACACGTGTATATTATCTACTCACGTATTATATACAATTGTATACTTATTTACATCTTTTATGTTGGTTTTTATTTTATCTCTTTCTATATAAGTAGGTATAATTGACAAGTGTTATTGCTAACTCAATATATAATTATTATTTTTAATAATATTATTTATAACTGTTAATTTTTGTTACTACCAAATTTGATAAAATTTACCAAATTTAAAATAAGACCCCATTTTTAGTTATTAATTTAATATGCAAAGACTCATATCAGAAGAAGTCGTATGAAGGCACTCTTCAATGAAAAAGAACAAATTTATTCAAAATTACAAAACAAAAACACGGCAATTATCGCTTTTAAAATAATGAAAATACCAATTTTTTGAATTGTTTTTCAAAACAATTAACGAATTAGCTCAGATTTACCTGGCAAAAATGGAATTATTGAAATTATGATATCAATTAAATATAAATTCTTTTATTATACCTGGTACTGTTTATTTTTTTTAAAAATCGTTTGCTGAATTGGGACAGAATTTTCTAATCTATGTAGAGTTTTACTTCGTTTTCCAAAATCACTTTATAACAAATGCAAAAAAAAGTGTGGCAAGAAATTAGTAAAAAGCTATTCATTTTTAAAATTTGAAATTTCACATCAAATTATTCACTTGAAGTAAAATATTAATTATAACACTATAAAAAAAACTAACACTATAAAACAAAATTTTAACAAAAATATTAAAGACATAAAGAATATTTTCGTCATTATAAAGGCAATAATGGAGAATATAATTGCATATAAGAATATTAATAATAATAAACCTTCTTTTATTTCGAAAATAACATTGAATGATTAAATCGAAAAAAAGGCCAAGATCTAGCATAGCTATTTCATCTTACCGTCCAACTAAAAATATTTTCGTAAAATAATATTTCTAGTTTAAAATAAGTGATAAAGAATTATTTTAAAAAAAATATTACAAGGCCGAGATAAGAATAATAAAAAAAACTAAAGAAGTAGTTAAAAGCTACCAAAAATTAATAATTTGATAGAATATCCAGAACTATAGAGATATAATTTCTCTAAATGAACATAAAAGTTGCCACATACATTTGGATCTATAAACTGAATTGTTAGATTTATGATAATGTGATTTCTGCAGTAGTCTTTTCTAACTTGTAAAAAGCATTTAACTTAAAATGTATTTATCAGGTTATATTATTAAAAAAACTCTGCTGCAAAAGGTTCTACTCCGTGGTTTCAAAAATATGCCTTTTATATGTTTCTATTTTTTCTTCTTCGTGATTTGTAGTTAGAGATTATACTTGTATTATTTTGCACTTGTATCTTTTGTTTATTCTTATGCTTATTGCAATGACTGTGTGAGATGGCATATGCCGAATTATTGAAGAACTAAACAAAAAATCGAAACGAATAGGTTTACAAATCAATACTAATAAAATTAAGTATCTAACCAATGATATAGATTAGAATCAACAGATTAAATTCATAAATAACAGACCAGTTGAAAAAGTACTTGGGTCAAAAAATAGAGATAAACAAAAACAATTTATGTCTCCAAATATCCTCGGCATCGACAGCATTTGCGAGAATACAAAATGTTTTAGTGTAAAGCTATTGTTTTCAACCATAAGATTCTACAGCTTCTCACTAATAGTACAGAGAAAACTGGGTACTAAACAAGAATATAAATAGATTACAAGTAACGCATTACCAATACAGAAATATAAGAACAAAAGCTAAAGACGTTATAGAAAAAATATGTGCACGAAAGAAGAACTGGGCACATATTAGGAGAATTTCAGATCAAAGATGGACGCGAATGATGTCTCACTTTAAATTTGAGTCACTGATGCCTGCATATTAATGTTTTATATTATTAGCATACACTAAGTATGCTAATGTCTTTAAAAATAGAACTTTAAAATAGCACGTTGGGAACGTGTTATGAGCTTGGCGACTTCTGATAAAAAACAGGCTTGAGATGAGGTAACAACCGTATTGAATAATAACTCAATAGAAATAGTTCAAGTTAAATATATAATAAAATTTTCAGTTAAAAATACGATATAGTTCCATAGAAAATCTGCTCATTATATATTATAACAATAACTTTACCTAAAATAATAGAGTAAAAACAAACCAAAGCACAATCCTCAATATCTTCAATAAACTAAATCTAATTACCGATCATAGAGTTAAAATTCATATAGCCGATACCCTCTTTTTCTGTCTTGTAAACACGGATTGCAAATAAGCACATCATCGTTATAATATGATGTTTCATATGCCACATTAATGTTGAACTGAATATGCTTCGAATCGTTGTATAGGATATGGAATACTGAAAATTAAATAAATTTATTTTGAGCAACAACGTAAACTGTAACGATATACGTTAAACGTCAATCATCCAATTTATATATCTATCTTTCAATTACCGGCTCCCTCGTTTTAGAATAACACAATTTAATAATAAGTCAGTGTTGCACTAAACATTGTTATAAGGCAATATGTTGCTTAATGGCGTATATGTCCCCTGTCGGAACTTGATTTATCGCCTTAACGGCATTGTTCGTTTGGACATATTCAATAAGTTGTAGTGTTTTAATTAGAATAGACCGCAGCTAAATTAATTTTTAAAAATAACATGAAGTAATGATATATATATATATATATATCCTTAATAATATTCGGAAACTATTTTTGTAACTAATTTGGTAAAAATATATCATTAGTTTTATAAGTATTATACAGACCGATCAGGAACACGAATTCTTAACAAAATAAGTTACATTGTTGATGTAAAAAGATAGGTAGTTAGTATGATTAAAATTAAATTTGGGAAATATTGGGCAGGCAAGGAAGATGTGAATATAGGTTTCCTCATTGATCCATCCTGCTACGCTAAGGGTTAGCACAAATCTTGGAAAAGACCTAAAGTCGTTCTAGTCTGAGATATTTTATGTCGCCATCGTATGAGTCTGCTTACCCACTATTCCGGAGATTTTCTCGCGGTCTGTCCGGCGCATCTCCATTTTTGTTTTGCAATTATATCCATGATCTCTATGACCTTTGTACGAGGTCTAATTTTTGTATTTCTTATTTGATTCCCAATAGTTACGCCAAGCATTGACCGTTTCATAGCTCTCTGTGTTGTTCTGAGCTCGGTTGCGTTTTTTTAGTGCTATCGTCTCTGTTCGATACATCAGTACCGATAAAATACAAGTTTTTCATACCCCTTTCGAGTGCGTTATTTAACATTCTGTAAGCCTTCCATCCAAGCTTAACGCGCCTTGTTAACCCGGCAGTATTATTGGACTTTTCTAGTTTGGTGAGCTGGCCGAGGCAAATGTATTCTTAGACGAGCAGACTGGAATTATAAACCAACTGTTATATCCAATCATCATTTGTCCAATATATAATCCAAATAACCGTCATTTTGTCGAGCAGACTCTTTAGTGATGCAACAGCTATAAATTTGGGTATGTCAAAGATAGGTTAGAGGCATTATTATTAGGCTACTGGCAGTTTGGCGAATTTCAGTATAGCAAACAACCGCTTTACTTTTATTACGAGAATTACCTGAGTCAGGCCAAGCACCTATAAAACCCTGCAGGCCACTTGCACCAGTTCTTTCAGAATTTATATGCACTTTAGTACAAGCTTGAAGTTTACCTTTTTAGTTGGAATAGGCTTAATACAAGTTCTGGTGTCCGAGCAGATTGATCCAGCTAAGTAGCGGTATCGACAATTTGAGTTTATTTCTACAGATTCTAACACAGCGAGTCCTTGAGTTTGAAAGATTTTAGAGTATTTTCCCCAGCGAATAGGCCCTGCTGGTATATGGGATTCCATCAAAGAATTTCTAAACTTTTTTCTGTACTAGGAGTTTATCTGATACAGACAATAATTCGTAAATAAAACTGAAACAACGAAATTTTGCGAATGCTTTTTTGTTTGCTGTACGTAACTCGTGAAATGAGATAAGCAGTATTGCAAAAGGGGATTTTAGTAAATTATAACAGCAACTCAACTTAAGTACCCTATTTTAACAAAGACAAAATATGTTTTATTACATTTGGCTGAAAACTTATTTAAAAATTATTTATTTTATTATATATATTATTTAAAACTTATTTATAGACAAATTTTAGTGAGACAATATTCATCTCTTAATTACAACTTTTGCACATGTTTTCCTCTGAAAAAAAAATTCTAAAACCATTAGGGCCTAAAAACATTTTAGTATACTTGATTTCAATGGTTTATTAGCATTAATTCCATTTTCTTTTTTTTTTTCAGTAAGTATTCACTAGCTATCCATAAACATAGGTAGAGATCCACATAAAAAAATATACAGGTAAGATAAGTTTAACATTATTATTACACAATTGTTTGTAAATTATTAAATTATAAACATTCTTATAATTTTATAAAGCTCGCGATATTTCTTTATATTAAATATGACTTTTTTAGCAAGTGATAAGTTTCATCGACTTGAGATTAATTAGATGAACTTGTAAAGCGATTTTTAAAATCTACTTAGTACAAAGTGTGGTATAAAATTTAGGATAAGTTTTGATTTGCATTAAGCTCGATAGAAAATTAATTAAATGAATTAAAATAATTATAACATTATTGCTTTTCCCATCCGAAATGAATAAGAAAAGTGTTTTGGGAAACGAAATGTGAGTGGAACTAAAATATTTTGACATAACTGATGAGATAAAAAAATGTATAATCCAAACCATAGCATTAAAAAAACCAGAATTGTAACTTTAATGGGAACCACTAATTCGCAGTTCAAATCTTAGCTTTAGTAGCTTAACAAAATATATTAATAAGCAATCCAGCTGATTTTGATATCGGAACTTACAACAAACTTGTTGAGATTATTTCCTTCGAATTTAGAAATGATTGAATATTGGGTATTTTATGTATGCAAATTCCCTGAATTAATTCGCTCTTTTGACTTATAGAGTCAATTCTGAAACAAACGGTCATCATAAAGTCAATAATTTTTAATATCACTGTCGTGTAAGGTACATACCCAAAAGTTACAGTGCGAATAATAAATCCTTACTATAATAATATTTCAGTATTAATTAGTTACTAGGTTGGATGATTTTTATACATAAATATTATTTTGGCTATTTTGATTCATGGTTAACTGTCCAATATCAGTTATGAGTTTGTTCACAGTATAAGCAAGATGATTTAAAATTGAGCGTAAAGATTTTAAGGGCGTATTTACCAGCCAAAAAAAAGAACTTTTTTTTATATAAACGAATGTTCTAACTTGCTTCGTTTTCTAGATACAAAGTGTAAAAGTTTTTTAATAAAATCGGTTTTTTATAAATTATTCAAAACCCTTTCCGCCGATTTAAATAAAATTTGGTAGGCTTATTTGCCGATATAAATGCCCTCCTTTGGTGGGAATAAAATAAATTTATTAATTTCAGTGGCGTTTCAGGGGGCTACCTACATGATACTTATAGGTAAAATTATAATCTCAAATTAAGTACAAAAATATTTATATAAAGAGTATTAATTTGAAAAATCTAGCAAAGGAGATATAGATTTAGTTGTAAATACACTGCAATGTTTATCGATTGGTATTTTATATCTAAGGGAGGTATATAAATTTGCGCTCTATTATTTTTAGCTTTTTTTGAACTATTTGTGTAAATTTGTATCAGGGTGATATCTTAATTCTAATTTAGCTAGTGTTCATTAATCATCGCATAGTCAGTAGATAAAGGGTATTTAACTATTGTATCTTGTAAGGAGCTTAAATAGCCAAATTCTAAACAATCAACAGGGGTAATTAATTTTAAGATTGGCTAAAACACTTGATCGTTTTTCCTAGAGGCGGAGATTGTTTAAGACGCCAATATTCATTGGTTAAGTCATAAGTGCCTAATTTATAAATTTTGTATAAGAGTCCTGTATTTAGATCTTTTGTTTTATAAGAAACTTGGAGCAGAGCAAGCTGCGTCTTAAATTATAATTTTTAATTTTAAAAACCCCCAAAGAAAAAATCGAGCGGTTTCAGATCTGGGGATCTTGCAGGCCATTCCGTAGAACCCTTCCTACCGATCCACTGTCTGGGATATAACGCATTCAATTATTCGCGTACCTAACGAACAAAATGGGGTGGGGCATTTGTGGATACTGTGTATGATTTTCTCTCATCCAAAGGGGCTTACTCGTACTCCAATACCTAAAACTTTGCTTATTTACCGTACCATTTAAACAAAACATGGCTACTAAATAGTATCTGTCGATGAAACAATGGATTTAAGTTATACATTTTCATCGAATTTTCAGAAAATTCGAGTCTGCGATCAGAACCATCTTTGTTTAGCTCATGCAGTAATCTAAGTTTGTATGGACGATGCTTTTTTTTCTTCAATACACGCAAAGTTGTTTGTTGGCTAACAACATTATTTGAGGCTACTTCAGAAGACGGAATATGGGGATTACCTTCCACTTCTAATAAATTATTTAATCTTGTATTTTCATTAATTCACTGACCCTGTTTCTCTAAAATTTTACTTACTTGTACTTTTTGTAATGAACCTTTCCGGATATTTTGCAATAAACAAATTACAAACTTCTACTTGAGTTCTTTGTTTATCTCCATATTCAATAAAATTAAAATTTTAGTTTAATGAGTTTCGTTGAAAAGAACCATATTTACTTTACATACGCATCGATACAAGTCATATTTGATAATTTACTTACCATGACAATATACCTTTTATATCCTAAGTAATGCTTGGTTTTTTATTAGATTCTTAAACAATTTAAAGTGCATTTGTTTCATATTTTTGACATGTATCATATTTTGTATATTTTCAGGAAAAAGGAATTGAAAAGTGAAATCCTTGTTTTTCTATTTTTAATAGAATAAGTTGTAGAGGATTACAACGTATCTTCAAAGCAGTTAAATAAAAGTGTGGCATCTAATACAATCAAGTTATTCGACGTGTACATGCGTTTTTTTGAACACGTCCTCATTTATTTTTTATTGAACTTGTTGTTCCATATTTTTGCCTTTCACTGTATATCTAGGACACAGCATCAGGCTAGGCAAAGACAACCAGACAGCCGAGATAAGGAGGAGGATCAGTTTGTATAGGCAGCATTTTGAAAACTCGCATATATCCATAAGGACCCAAAGATATCAATTAATCTGAAACCTATGCCTGCGTACTACTAGTTATATCATACGTGCTCCACCATGACAAAGAAAAGTCCAAAGAACTAGGGGTTTGTCAACATGTAAAGGAGCGTGCAATGGTGGGAATTAGCTTAGAAAATATATAAAGAAATGTGGATATCAGGGCAAAAATCAATAAGAGTGCAAAGAACGTGTGGAAGAGAGAACGTGATACAGGTTGATAAAGATGAAGATATTTCGTAAAACGCTTCAGCATACTAAATGCTTATCAATTTTCAGAAGCGTAGATATAAGCAATCTGAATTCTTTTAGCCAAACTGTAAACCATGAAATAATAGTATACAAAATGTCAATTAAGAAATGTTCAGTTTGACTTTATGGATTAATCTCAAAGGAAATTACAATAATATTTCGAAAAACATTTTGCTCACGCTTTCACATTTCATTTTGATTTAGTGCATAATTTTGATATAAATGATATTGTTTTTTACAAAATTCATCTCATAAAAACTTTAGTTGATATTAAAATTAAATTTTGTTAAATATTAATTATTATTTTAAATTGGTTAATTTCTCTCTAAAGGAAAGACATCAGAGAATAGACACGATCAAATTTCTGGCTATTATCTAGATAATAAATTATCATGGAAGAGCCATAAATAGATCTGGCAATAAAACTCCCGTCGGTTCTTTTTCTGTTGCACAGAATTGTTCAATTGGCGCCTCCAGTAGTATGTAGAACGGTGTATATAGGATTTTTTCAATCAAAGTTGTCATATGGACTGTTATTTTGGGGTAACTCGACTGACTGGCAGAGAGCATTTAAGTTGCAAAAATCGGCACTCAGAATTCTGGAAAATAAAAAACCAACAGACAGTTGTAGACCTTTATTCAAAAATTTAAAAATCTTGACAATGCCTGGCCTATACATCCACCAATGTCTGATGTTTGCTATAACACACTCTTTTAGATTTAGCACAGTAAATAGTAGGTACCTATATGACACCAGACATGGGGGAAATCTCTTACTTCCACAACACCGGCTTAGTCTAACCCATAAGGGCTATATGACTAATGCCATAAAACTTTTTAATGCAATACCCGAAACCACAAAACAACTACATTTAAATAGATTTAAGCAAGTAACGAAAAACCTGATTTTGGAGATCTGTCTATACTCATTGAATGAATTCTACAATAGTCTTTAACCTAGTCTATCAAAATTTATCGAATATTATACTTTTATACCTGTATAAAATTTTAGATGCCTTTTGATTGTGAAAAAAATGTAAGTTTTTTGTTTGCTATGTTATGTAGGTAAAACTCTTGATACATTAATGTCTCCCGTTCTGCACTGTATTATTGGCGTTTGACAGTCTATACTTTTTGACGATGCTAAGCTGTTGGATGTATATGAGCAAATAAAGAAGTATTATTATTATTATTATTATTAAATTATTCAGAAAACACAATAGGCGCCTGATCAAGTTAAAACTTATTTACTTGATTTAAATCCAGATATTTCTTACTAGACCTGTACTAGGAGGAGAAATATTTCTTATGCAGATGATCACTGCTAAATAAGACCTTTAATTTAAGGTATAACAAGGGGTGTTGCTATTTAAAATTTGATACTTTAGTGGAAGGCGCTTAGAGAGCACTTATACAAGATCTAATTCGAAAGAAAAAATACCAAAAGCTTCGGTATGTACCTTATCTTTTTATCTACCATATAGCCGAAATTTTTATGAGCAATAAATGGCGAGCAATATTGAACTTTTGGCAATAATGTTGGATCCAAAAATCCTACTTCCTTTAATAACTTTTTTAGGCTGGCACTTGAAAAAATCTTAAAATTATATTAAATGGTAATTAAATGGTCATTAAATACTATAATTACCTAACTATTAATGTATAATAAGAATTCTCTTAAGTTATTCGTTCTACTTCAATTTTTTGAGTTAATTAAAATTTTGCGTTTTATTAATTTTATTAAACGGAGTAAATCATCCTATGTTATATTTGAAGAAAACTTCATTTCTGACCCATTTTAAGATTTTAAGTAAGACATTCATATTTACAGCAAAACAAAAAAAATATTTCCTTGGCCTCTCCGGTACCCAGAATTAAGTACTTTGCACTTTTTTTGGGAATATTTATAAAGAACAAAATATATCATTACATATAAAACATGAAATAATAGATACGTAACATGACATTTTATTTTTATGAATAAATTGAAAATTACGGAAGTTGCAAGTATTCTATATACTTGTAAATACAAGGATCAAGTATAGGATCAAGTATAGGATGTTCCATAAGAAAAAAATATAAGTGTTGGTCCTATTTTTTTTAAATCTTAGCACGTATAGAAATTTTATTTATTTAATAAAATTCATTGAAAAATATTAATTTGCTCCAAATATCTTTCAAATTTTGCATAATACAGATAATAATAAAAACTACATGTTCTGAAAAAACAAAGTCAGCAGAATTTTCCTCATACTACTGTTAGTGGCTCTAAAATCAAGTTTATAAACCATATGTCACTTTTTTAATATCTACTTTACTTTTCGAGATACCCGATAAACACGACTAAATATGCTACCCTGTACTAATAATTATTTTTCATTTAAATGATTGTTAACAAATAAATAAATTATTATTATTTGTCTGCCAATAAAAAAAGAAAGGACACTTTACTTTTAATGAGTTAAAATATAACGACCCTAATTTTTTGTACCCCCTTAATGTCACCATTATTAAAAAAAAACTAAAAAAGACTAACTGAACAATACCAAGATTATTATACAAGGTTTTTATGCAAAATGAGTCAAACATGCAAACCACAAATTCCTAACTGAAGTAAACACTTTAATGTTCATTAAACACTAGTAGGAACAACTCCGGTAGCCTTTCAATTGGCCAGTAATGGTAACATTATTCCGCCATTATTAAAGTGAGCCGCACTCACCAGAAAAAACTACTGTAGTTAATTTTCCTCAACCGAGGGAAAATTAATTGGTGTTTTTTTTTCTGTGAAAAGGCACCTTGGGCAACTCGATTGATCATTAAAAGGTCATTGAACTGTATCCTTCGTTTTTATCGGAATTAAGTATTATCTAGATCGTTATGTTCTTGGGTATTTTTGGAAGAGTGGAGAGTGTAATTAATAACTAAAATGTCATCGAAAAACGACAACATATTTGGTTTTCTAGGTCATTTAAAAAAACGTATAATAAAATAGAGAAGTTGGAGCAGATGATGTTTTCCTATATTTAATTATGTTTATAAACCAATCAACCATTTTATTTAGATTGATTGTTTTAAGATAACAAGGCGGTAAGAGCATTTTCCAGTGATATTTAGTAATATGCTGGGTGTCAATTTAAAAAGAGCACCCCTTATATTTCTGACCTTGTATAAAATTAAAAAAATTTCAAAAACACATCAAATTTATTTTTGAGGGAGCATTTTTGGGTTTAGTTTTCAATCAAATTGCAGCGAGGATAGATATAAGCTCTAAAATCTTAAATAAAAAGAGGGGGTCAAGTGATTGATGACATGAAGACCTCATTTTAAAGGTCTTTTTATTACCTTTTCAAAAATATCAGATCGTCGACCTTTTGATAGAGAAGTATGCGAAAAATCAAGCAAACATGATAGGTATCCTCAACTAGTGCTTGCGTGGTAATCACTTTAGTTACGATTGCCGAATACTTGAGTCTACGTAGCGGTTGCTTCTTTCCACTGGCGTATGGATAGGCAACACCAGTTAACCCGGCTTGTTGCGGTTTAACATTAGATGTATTTCGACAATTCATACGTTCGTATAGATATTTGGCAGTTCCCAAAAAAGTGTTTTCGGAATCGTTTTGTGATGAAATACGAACGAATTAGATTGTCAATTTTTTTGCGACTTTGAAATTAATTTGCTAAAAACTAGTTTCAATCCTTTTTCAACGGTGCACAATAAAAATTTTTAAAAATAAGTTGGGTCTCATCTTCTTATTTTTCTTTAATATTCAAGGGGGAGGAATTATAAAATTACATTATTTTTATAAATTAAATGGGGTAAAAATGAAAATACTAATAGGTATACATACATTTTTAAACAATTAGAAACTTTTTACTTATTTTCACAACAAAAAATTTAGGGAAGTCATTTAGCTCATAGTCCGATGAAGTTTTTTTTATATGTTTTTGCTTATTCTTAGTAGAAATATTTTTTTGCCATACTTTATCGATGTACAGAATAACCTTGTACAGAAAAATGGTAAATATGTGTTTTAGTATGTTGTCAATAAAGTTTTTTTGCCAGCTTTTCTCTGGTTACCCAATTATTTCAAGCCAGGCATTAAAATAATATGCTTCGGCCATATTAGTGGAAGCGGTAGCTAGAAAAAAACCCCAAATTGTGATACAAGCAAGACGTTTGGTACATGTATATTATAAACCCAAATAATCATTCTGGTCTGAAGATCCTACGAAAATTTCCCTTAGGGGAGGAATGGGGAGAATAACTACGCTTACTGAAAATTTAAATAGATTTCTTTACAAATCGTAGGTAAGCGTGCATTTATCCTGTTAGAAAGTCTTGTGGTTGGCAAATAGATACTGACAGTAGTTTTAGTATTCTTAAAGGGAGTAAAAAATAAAGTTTTAACCCCTAAAAGGAAAGTTTGCCAACTAATTTTTTTTTAGAGACAAACGTATTAGTTATAAACATGTTAGTTATAATAGGTATTTTATCCCAGTTATGGCACAACTAAAATAAAATATGGGCTTAGAGGGTGCTACGAAGGCAGGCAGGCACCCCTAAAATGCGCCCCTTCTTGCCTCCTCAACTAATTTAATTGATTTTCTATTCAGAGATTTTCATCTTCATTGCTTCCCTCTATAAAAATAAAAAAGGAGTATTAGAATACAATAATTAGGATAAAATAATTGACAAACACACGTTTTATTAATGCAGTCTCCGTGGCAAACTTTGCAGGCGGGTGCGCACGGGATTGCATATTTTTTACAGCAGCATCTATTTGTGTCACAGCCAGACCGACAACCACATCTATCCAGCTCTTTAACTGATGCCCATATCCAGTCTAGCTGCGACCAAACTGGCTCAAGGGAACCTACTTCCCGCCTCTTCCACCCCCATTGTTCTGGGGGTGGTCGGCTAGATATAGAGCCTTCCAGTGCACGTCCCCATATCTCTCCAGCTTGGTACTTAACGCATTTTGTATGCTCTAAAAGGGCACCGGCGGTAGGAGGTATCCCTGAGATGGACTTCTCTCCAGTGACAAATAAGTGACGACGGGCTTCGGTGATATCGGTTAATTCGCTGCGTGAATTGTGCATGTCAATCGTAAATTTTTCTAGGGCTTTTATGTGTGCATCAGTCAGTCATCAAGAGTATGGACCCTTTGATGTAAAAAAGGAAGTTGAATCACACCCTGTAAAACCGTGAAATCCACGCGGCGCAACTGCTTTTTCTCTACCAAGTTTATTTGCGGTTTCGTGGACGGGAATGTATCTTTTTTTAATGCGTTGCCAAATAAAATCCACAACTTTTTTAAACCGTGATCTTGAAGCTCGTGGAAATGAGATACTCCCACAACAACTACGTCTGTGTCGGAACAGCGGATCAGAACTGACTCGATTCCATTGGCAACTATATCTTTTACATGAAGAAGTATTCTGCCGTCAGCTTCCTTCATTTGGGAAATATCCAATCCTTGTAACTCAGAAGTAGATCCAGGCGACGTTACAATTTTATTATCAACATTTGTAACAATTTGAAATTGTTTTAGTAAAGTTATAAGATTTCTAGCGAGAAAACGGAACAGTTTTTGTTTGTTTTCTGAGTTTTTTAAATAGTCGTTCCAGTTTTTTGGAAGAATATCTATAACAAATAAAAAATAATGACAAATACTATTAGTAAAAAGTTATTTTCTTACCTCTTTCAGGAATATCTATCTGGCGAACTCCAGCCCCTCTTCGATCACGAGTGGTCGCTTTAAGACTCATATTGCAGTAAAGATCCCAGGCCACATCTATTCTAAGAGCACTTACGCTGTTAGCAATTTTTGTTAGAGCAGGAACTAACTGTTTAGAACAGTATTCGGAGACATTTGTGGAAGTGCCCGTGGGCTTATATAGATGAACTAGTCCTGCACCATCAACTACAAGTTCTTGGCACTTTATTGGATGTTCAGATAATGTAGTGTGCTTCTCAAGGATGCTCATTAGATCCGCTTTATTTCCAGGACAAATTTCACCGTATAGGGAGAGTGCAGGAGTCTCGGCACATCTACGAATGTTACTAAAAACGTCGTCTATAGCACATTGACGAAGAGGATCATTCCACTTCTCAGGGCACTTGCAAAATATACAAAATGATTCCTTCACATTTATAAAAGCGATATAGTGCTTCTTTCAACGGGTTTAGCATCATCCTAGACGTTAAACTTGGGATTTAGATATCGTAAAGAGCACGACTTGTGCCATTTCGCGCGTTTTGCTTTAAATGTTTCTAAAACACCGCTACCCCCATCTAATTTGTCCACCACTAAACCCGATTCCCGATTCTAGTCTATATCCGTAGGGCTTCAATAGCTGCTAAAGAGATATACCCCTTATTTTTTTGAGTTTCTATAACATTATTTGCAGGAAAAACAAACACGCTTCTTCCACCTTGGCATAAACAGCAAACTTCCCAGTCTACTATCTGAGAAGTATTTGGTTCCGGTACCGCCAACCCTAAATTGTTTTTTGGCATTATTATAATATTTAACAAACTAGCTTAAACAGTAAAAATCAACACCCCATATTAATAAACCACGAAATCAACACAACACACAACCGACAACTGACTGAACACGTTTAAAATAAATAGGCGTTTTCGACTTTGCTACTTGCTATCCGTCGCAACTAGACGTGTAATGCAGTGGCGTGCTCTGGGTTCCTGCAAATAATTAAATTTAGGGAAAATACGTTAAAAATAATATTTTAGGGCATAAAAAATCACAAGTACAATTTGTTTAAAAAAGAACTGTCCTAGAATATTGATCGCAATGGTACATAACAACTTTTTTTTATTTCTTGTAAGTTGAGCGGTAGGGGTGCAAGAGAGGGTGCCTCTCCCCCTCCCCAACCCCCCCAAATGCTTCCAAAATTTCTAGTTTTTTAATTTGCATCAAATTTATTTTATGAAAATGTACTAACTTAAACATTTATCTTTTGCGCTAAAGTTTCAAAAAATCAGGGGGTAGCCACCCCCTTTTAGGGGTTAATAATTGTTTTGACTGCTTTTAAAGATTAATATTACCTTTTTTTAACACCTGATCGTAATTCACAATGTTTTGAAACAGAATGAAAGCTGGTTTACTGACATTTGGTGAATAAATACATCTGAATTTTGAGGGGAGTCAGAATGGTGCTTCCACTCTTCCCCTAAGGGATGTATTTATAGGAACTTCGGGTAAAAATGATTATTTGAGTCTATAGTACATGTGTACCAAACGCGTTGCTTGTATCACAATTTGCGGTTTTTTTGTAGTTATTCATGTGTACCGCTTCCACTATATCAGACATAAATGATTTGCACTTCAGGACACCAACACGTTTTTGGACCTCAATAAAAATACTTCATGATCTGAACGATTCGATATTAAAAATGCACAAGAAAACCCTTCATGAAGCTTATCCATCACCATTAATGTATGAACTTCAAAATTATAGGCGTTGGTACCATGGGTTCCATCTATGCAAATTATATTATTTCCATATTTTTTAAAATTTCAGTCAAGCCCATAGTTACTTGTCTAGTAGTCTCCTTGTGCTCGCATTAAATTTACCCAAGCCCCTACACTGATAGCATAACTTTTATGCCAAGTTGGTGGATGTGAAAGTTTATAAGATTGTTCAATATTAAATAAGTCTTTTTTAGTGCACAAATGTATCCATTGCAAATTTGAATTGACCACTAAATCTCGTATTCCATCCAATATTATATCAAAAGGATTTTTTTATGCAATCTTTCTTGCCAACTCTTCTCTCTCATTTAGGTATAATGTCATATAAGTATGTGTGCCCCACATGAGTTTTAATGAACTCTGCAGTGCAACTACCTGTAAATATAAATTATTTTATTATATTGAAGTAATTGAATTGCATAGATTAGAAAATTATACTTACCATCAATTTAAGTTAATAAATTTATAGACCAAGTACAAAATGCATTGATTTTTTTGCTGCCTTGTAGCTTTAAATGCCTTTTTCTAATTCCACAGATATATTTCCTGAACGAGAACACACATATTTGGTTTGGACATATTTTTTTAATAAATTGAAGAAATTTTTGCAAAACTGTGTTTTGTATTGTTCTTTAATCTTATTCTTCCAGTCAGAAAATTAGCAGACACTAAAAATTTTAGTTTATTTGTCGCAATATTTATATTATGAATGCTTAAACATCTGTGTTAATAGTATGTTTTGTGTACATATAGCACATGTTTTTACTTTAACATTTTTTGTTTCCTTGGGATATAATTTCTTAAAAGATTTTGCATCAATTGTTTCACATGCGATTTAAGGTTATTATTTCTTGTAAAAAAATTATTGCACAACTGACATGAAATTTCAGTCACTTTCTTATTATATATATTTTCAAACGAATTCGGGTGTTTTCGTTTTACGAGTATTTTTAGAACGTCTTTTCTCGTAAAGATGTGATAGCACAAAATGCAAGTAATTTCCATAATTACAACAGGGTAAACAGATCCGATAAACTGCAGTATATTAATATTCACATTCACAAGTAGTCTATAACTAAGCTTAATATTGCTTACACTAGGTAGTAAATTGGTTAATTATTAAACAAACGAATAAAATAATATTAACATAAATTGCTATTGTGTCAGGCAACTCAAACTTCTATTGGTTATACAATACGCAACGCGTCGATGTAATCGGAGTTGCCTATTCATACCCGGTGGAGAGAAGCAACCGTCAAGAAGTCAAGTGCTCTTAAGTATTTTTCAAAAAATGGTGTTTAATCTCGAGCAAACAACGGAAATTATTCTTATTTACGGGGAAAGTCAGAGATGTGCATGAAGAACGGTAGCATTATTTAACGAAAGATATCAAGAGTCAATTATATCATAAATATCTTTTAAAATTAATTGCTTAATTTATGGAAACTGGTTTGATTGCAAATGCAATCGTCGTGTTTGAGATGAGGCTGCACAAGGAAATTTTAGGCAATTTTAATGCAAAGCCCTCTACTACATCATTTCGCAGTATGCAACGCTAGGTAGGAATGTCTCACAAGACAGTAAGAAAAGCACTAAAGTTACATTAATTTCACCCGTATAAAATGCAAATTCTTCAACAGCTTTTTGATGACGATTTTGATATAAGAAATGAGTTTTGTAAAATAATAACTTATTTTATAAATGAAAATCAAAATATTTTACAGAATATTTGCTTTACTGAGTGTTTTTTTACATGAAAATGTTAACATACAAAAGTCTGCAAATTTTTAGAGAAGTTCACATGCAGCATCCAGAGAAGATAAATGTTTGGGCTGGTACTCTTGGAAATTCTATTATAGGACCGCTATTTATTAAAGAAAATCTTACCAGTTAACTCCACCTTAATCTGCTGGAAGACTGCTAGACCCCATAATAACATCTAACTTAGAAAATCAAATTGATGGAGCAGGTAATATGATTTTGCAAGAAAATATAATACATTTCGTCACCCGAGAATTGGTTTATTCTACCTCAATTTTCTTTGAAAATTATGTTTTTGGTATTTTTTTAAGCCCATTATTGGTTTGTTCTATATCCAGAATATTTCAAGCTATATGCTACCCAATAAGGAAATAAACTACTCTATATCCCGCTATAAACATATTTAAGTTACTATTGGATTATTCTATGTCCGATATTTTAATGTTTGTGCTATCTCCACGCTACCGTATAACGCAGATTGTTCTATCTCCATTTTGACCAATGACAGGCGTTATACGCACAGTCCGTAAAGATTACTTCAACCTATAAATAGTTTATTGAATCGATCGTTACAGTGTTTACCGGCTTTATTATTATATGCAAAAACAATTTATTATGAGTGATTTTAGCAGCCGTTTTAGTTCACCATGTCCAGATCTTTCCCTAAACACTCTCGGGTAAGTAAAGTTCATCTAGAACTACCTATTCTTTTTTCAAAGGAAAATAAACTTATTTGGCTCGCATAGTTAAATGAACATAACCTCACATTATTTCTAATAATTTTATAAAACTGCTCAAAAATTGAAACATTATGATTTATTTTTTATTTATAAAATTGATTATTTTTTAAATGTTTTTTATTAAGTTGTTTGTATTTTATATTATGTATTTAAAAATGTATTTAATTAATTAATTAGAGGAAAATTATCTATTAGGCAATCCAAACCACTTGTTCAGGTTTCGACCATCTTGATTTTTTGTTTTGAGAGGTTGTTGGATTGTCTTATTTTATTAGTTAGATTAAACAAAAATTAATTTTAGGTTGATGGATGAAATTTTGAGTACCGGCACAAAATCTACAAATAAATACTTGCAATCTGACAATCCTCAAGCAGACAAGGTAAAACGGAAAATTTTCAATGAAGATGACAATGTGGTCGATACAAATCGAAGCACAAATAATGCTGCCAAAAATTTTAATATTGATGAATTTGATATTGAATTTGAAGATGGAACGATTATCTATGCAACTTCACCACATCATGATAGAGACCAACAACTAAATAATCCAGTTCAAGAAAAGCAACTCGAACCTCAAGAAAATAATATGAACATTAAAAACGTTTCCAAACATTACAAGAAAGAGGTCTCGCAACCCTGACAGTTGGGCGATGAATGTACGATAAAAGAAGCGAGAAGCAGGTGAGGAATATGTGGATATTAAGAGAAAAATTCATCTGCAAAAAATTGTAAAATATAGTTGCAAGCGACTTAATTGTAAATTTAATTGTTTTTCGAATTTTACCATAGACGATAGAAAACTTATTCATAAATATCTTTAGAAACTGTCAGATACTAAAAAAAGTAATTTTTATAGCAAATATGTTACTAGAAATCTAAAAGCTCGAAAGCGTGGTCAAAGTAATAGAAAAACTTATTCCTTTGAATATTTTCTTTAAGTGAGGGAAAAATAACTCGTGTGTGTAAAGATTTTTTTTAGGTACCTTGAAAATTAGCTCACAAAGGATCTATTATTATTTTTCTAAAGTTAATAATGCGAAAACCGGATTACCAAGATCACCATTAAAGGGTAAAAATCAAAAAAAAGTTATACCAGTTGCTCAAAAAGCAAGAAGAGGTCAGAGCTCATATACGTTCATTTCCCGAAGTCAATTCACATTACTGCTGAGCTAACTCAGAAAAAGAATATTTAGAGACTAATTTAAATTTGTCTAAAATGTACAATCTTTATTGTCTGATCGTTAACAATCCCGTTAAATTTAATATTTATTCCCATATTTTTAATTACGAGTTTAACATTGCGTTTCATAAACCAAAGAAAGATATTTGCGATAAGTGCACAGAATTTAAGTTAAAGGTCAACCCTTCGGACGGAGAAATCCAAGAATATGAAACCCATGTAAATAATAAAAATTTGGCTACAAATGAAAAAGAAAAAGATAGAGAAATCAAAGATAAATAATCCGCAGTTGTTACTTTTGATCTAGAAAATGTTTTTTCTCTTCCAAAATCAAATGTTTCATCACACTTTTATAAAAGAAAACTTAATTGTTATAATTTGACAGCATATTGTAACTTAAACAATACAGTATATTGTAGTGTGTGGAATGAGGGTGTGACTGGCCGTGGACGTGTAGATTTGGCCTATGTTTTAATTCGAATTCTGACTCAACTGACAATTGATAACAAAGGTATACAAAAAATAATTTTATGGTCGGATAGTTGCGTCCCTCAGAATAAAAATTCCATAATGTCCTATGCTTTACAAATTTTTTTGTACAATTCTAATAACGTAATTAGTTCTCCCACCAGGTCACAGTACTCTTCAGGAGGTTAATTTCGCACATAGTGTTATTGAAAAACATTTGCGTTATTTGGATATTCATAGTCCACTCTCTTTAATAAGATTGTTAACGAAATTACCTCAACGAAAAATGAAGTTTAAAATATTGCAAATGACTCCTTCATACTATAAAAATTATGCTCCGAAAAGTTTTTCAAATATAAAGTAGGTATAATACAATCCCATATACAAAAATCAATAATATTATTTACCAAAAAGAAAATATTTATTACATTAAATATAGGAATAGCTTTGAATCTGATTACGAATCACGTGCAATTTACAGTGCAATATAAAACTACGCCCTAATGGTAAAAAAACACAAAATAAGTTTAATTTCAATGCACCTCCATTAAAAATGAGAAATTCTCTTTCTGAAAAGAAAAAGTCTTCCCTCTATTCCATGCTAAATACAATGGCTGTAGAAGATAGAGAATACTATGAACACACCATTTTAAAAAACTTTAAATTAAAAAAAGGTCCAAATAAAAAATAAAAGCTGGTTAAGGTTAATACATAGTTTAATTAGTTTAGTATTAGAAAATTAGTTTTTAAGTAAAATCTTTAGAATTTGCCAATCTAAAATCTTTAGCATTATATTTTTAATTTCATTAATCAATGCAGTTTATTTCCGATAAGTTTACATGATAAGTAGTTATTATGTTCATGTTTACCTGTAAAAATGTACGACCTATTTTTAATTGAATAAAGTTATTATTATTTCACGATAAAATAGCGTTTTTTTTACATTATTGTATTGCGTTTAACTATTTAATGAATTAGCAAATATATTATAAAAAGTTTATAATTATTTATTTATTGATCCGCTTTTGGAGATTATTTCAGGAGTGTATACACGAACTCACTTCCTAGCGATCATCCTGTCGTCTCTGAACCTCCCTTAACTTGCATAGACGTCGTCGCGCTCGCGGCTACCGACATTATAATTGCGAGCAAGTGTCTGAAAAGCAAAATGACCTCTGGCCCAGATCTAATTCCTAGTTTTTTAGCTAAGGACTGCTCTGTTGCACTTACAGACCCTCTGCTCCACATTTTTAATCTGATCCTTAACACAGGTATTTTTCCCAATATCTGGAAGCAAGCCAAAGTTTGCCCTATCTTTAAAAAGGGCGATGCTGGATCAATTGAGAATTACCGCCCTATATCCATTCTGTGCAATTTCTCAAAGTTATTCGAGTTGGCTCTTTATAAATTAATTTTTCCCAAGGTTAAGTCCATGCTGGCCAACGATCAACATGGCTTTGTTTCTGGCCGCTCATGTACTACAAACCTAGCATTCTTCTCTCAGTTTGTGTGCGAAGCACTTAATGATAGAGGTCAAATCGATGTTATCTACACAGACTTTCAAAAGGCTTTTGACCAGATTGACCACTTCATCCTATTAAATAAGCTTGAACGCCAATTTGGATTCTCCGATCGCTTGATAAAGCTCCTTAACTCCTATTTAGATGACCGCTCTCAGTTTGTAGTGGTTGAAGGCTTTAGATCTGCTTGTTTTTCACCCACCTCTGGAGTTCCTCAGGGCTCTAACTTGGGCCCCCTTCTTTTTAACGTTCGCTAATGACTTGATCTCCACCCTCAATTGCTCTCGATTAGCATATGCTGATGACCTAAAGCTTTTCCATAGGATTGACTCTATAGCAGATTGTGGTCAACTGCAAGAGAACATTAATACTGTACACCATTGGTGCACTTTGAACCGGCTTAACCTTAATAAAACCAAGTGAAATGTGGCCAGCTACTTTCGAATCAAAAGTCCAGTTGTCTTTAAATACTCAGTTAATGGAGAGTCTCTGGCAAGGTGTACCTGTTTTAAGGATCTTGGAGTCACCTTTGACCAAAAATTTTCTTTTATCCCTCACATCGAAGATACTGTTTCTAAAGCTACTCGCATGCTGGGTTTTATTATTAGAAATTGCAAACTTTTTTCGAACACTGCCACTGCTAAAACTCTCTACTATGCATTTGTTAGATCCAGGCTGGACTTCAGCTCCCTCATTTGGTCTCCCATTTACAACCAGCACATTCACCTATTAGAATTAGTCCAACGGCGATTCCTTAAATGTTTGGCATTTAAGGATGATGGAGTCTATCCT
The DNA here is from genome assembly GCF_022605725.1 of Anthonomus grandis grandis. Taxonomy (NCBI): domain Eukaryota; kingdom Metazoa; phylum Arthropoda; class Insecta; order Coleoptera; family Curculionidae; genus Anthonomus; species Anthonomus grandis. The sequence goes on from NC_065556.1 coordinate 15,614,329, forward strand.
CCAAGGGGTTTTGATTATAACCTGCTGCTCTCTAGATATACTGAACGGTCGCAAGAATGAGAATGTTGTTCTATCTCCAACTAACTTTTGCTTGTTTCCCAAGGTAAATATTAATTAATACAGACACTGTATATGAAAACTAATTCAGTTAAATATATTCTTGTTATAAAAGCATATTTTAGAACCATAATAGCTAAATATGTCAAATTAATTCATGAATAACTTTCTATTGGCTCTCCTAAACAATTTTGTTTTTTGAAGATGGAACAAACCGAGAATTGGGTGACGATTTGCAATAAGATAAAGCTCCACCACAAGTTACTTTTTATTATTTTTTTTATGTTCTATTTCATTACAATAGTTATTACTGAAAAAAATATTTTAGAGGTTATGTCCGCCCTTGCCAAATATTTTTTGTCGCAATTTGATTGTAAAGTACCCTAAAAAACATCCCCCTTAAAAATAAATTTGACGTATTTTTGAAATTTTTTTAATTTTATACAGGTGCAGAAATATAGAGGATTTTCAAATTGACACTCTATATAAGAACTATCTGAATTAGGTGAAAGCCTTTATATAGTCGACAATAATTTAAATCACAACTTAGTTATTACCAGTATAAAATCATTTTAGTTAAGTAACTTTGAGTTCCAATTAAACTTTGAGATTTTTTTCCTCTTTTTTTTACATTTTTAGACTTAAAAAACCGTAATTTTAAAAGTAGATGTGAAAATTACTCTATAAAGTGACCTAAAAAATTCAATTTTCCAAGCTCGTCTAGAAAATTAAATTTTATTTCATACACGATTCGGTGTTACTTCTCAAAAAAAAACCTATTAACTCCTTTATTAACATCGACTGCATTTTATTTTCTAACTGAATTGGAAACATCATCAGCGGCTGCCAATCTGCAATGAAATAGAATTATGGTGCAGCTTGGCACTAAACATGTTTAATTAACGCTTTAAAATTGAAATTGCTACGTAAGTAATAATGAAAATTGCGCATCAACCCTGTCAAATTAAAACGGTTGCTAAACAACATTACAACGCCGGGTTTCTCTTGGAAGCTGGTGCAAGTAATTTAAAGATAATTGCCGGTAAAACCTCTTCCGCGTAAACGTAATAGTACCTATATCTTAAAGTAAACACCCCTTAATACTTATGGTAAAGGTCTTCTCGTTACGAGGTAAGAGCCTTGTTCTTACATCGAAGTTCTCAATATTAACTGAAAATAAGTTTTGAAATAAACTTAGGCTATATTTTAACAGGTTGGAGTAGTTACAATTAATTTTATGGTGAAGTATTATACTTATGCTTAAAGGGTCTTCTTTAATGTTATTTTTATTTAAGTTTTTACGTTCACACCTTTTTATATCCTTCCTAATAGCTACGTAAATTTATTAAGGTGAATTCAGCATATAGGGTAGTAGTTGTAGCTTCTACTATAAATAAAATAGATTTACAAAAAAGAGAAATAATGAATGCATATTACACAGTTAACTTTGTAAGTACCACCCTTAAACCAGGCTTGGATGTTATCTGACTTTTATTCAGGTTTGTTTGCTGACTTCTTTTCTAATTTTTTTCTAAAAAAAAATCAATAAAGTCACAACTTGTTAAGCAATTTGTGCAAATTTCTGTAGTTTTTTAAAATAGTCATTATTTCTTTCATTAATCTAATCAAGACTAGTTAGTCCTTGTTTTCAAAGTCTACTGCGACAATGCAATATTCTCCCACCGCCTTGACAAGCATGTAAATATAAATTTGTGTTAAGGAAGCATCACAAGTTAATTTTTGACCTGTGCTGCAGTGGACAGTTTATTATTTATCAATCTCTTCAATCTCTCCAACATCTTTCCGTAACGATATCTTTAGGGCAGGCGATTCTTTTCTAAAGGACCAACCCTACAGTGGCAACAACAGAATAAAAATATATAAAAATTAACAAACAGTAAAAGCTATAATTAAATATAAATGAGGATACCAACGTAAATAGCCTGAAAAAAATCTGCAATACCTTAAAGTAAAAACTTTAAGGTATTGAACACCAGCAAAAGGTCTAAAGAGTCAATTCTGATTAAAACTCGTCCATAAATTCCGCCTCCGATTTTTCCGTTAAACTGAACAATAAGTTCATCTTAAGTAATACTGATTGGGACAACAACCAAAGCATCATGATACGATTAAATTTGCAATTAGATCGTTAAGAATCTGTCAGGCAGATAACATCAATAAAAAGTCAGGCGGTTAAGAATTAACAGAACCGTTGAATTCACGGAACTCGCTAAATTACCAACGAAGTCTTTCTATTTGGAATATTTCTAATCCAATGATCAACCAGCATTATCCTAATCTGCAATCAGGGTGTATCAGCAATTATCCTAACAGATAACTGATGAACAATAAAAGCTACGTTCATGTGTCTCCTACCAGTTTCCAGCTTCATGACTTTATATTTTTACTTTATCACTGTTCCGTAATTTCAATAAGTATAGCACCGAAAATATTCCGTCAGCGAAATACTCTTTCGGACCGGGATTGGGTTCCAGGAAATTCTCCTCTGACCTCGCTCGCCAGCATAGCCCCCTCTCATTAACTTTAAGTTTGTAATCGTTTACTAGCGTTTGATGCGTTGGTGGGTGTGTTTCGTTGAGCGTTGTAGTTGTATAATTTTTACGTTAGTCTAATAATAGTAGTATGCTCCTTCAATTATAAAAGTAATAATAGAAAGTATTAATTTATAAATGAGTGTGAAGTTTAATAAATAATAAATACAAGTGACATTTGGGCTTTTATTTGGGCCTTTAATGAAATACAATGTAAATGCGAGAAATAGCAAATAGAACCAGTGCAAGTTTAATTAAATCTAGCACATTTGTTGGTGACCCCGACGTGATAATATCACAATTAGAAGTGTGGCGCTGTGAGTAGTAATAAAGAAGAAAATACATCAGTACCAGCAAGGGCTTTTGAATAGAAAGGATTGCCGTTTGATGGTTTTGTCTGAGACCCGAGAAAATAGATTCCAGGGTGATTTTCAAGTTTTCGTAACAGTCTCGATCCAGTGTACGGGTACCAGTTGTTCATCGAGTTGGGAAGCAGTTGATGTCATGGTGCAATAGATCGGCCGTAATAATTGAATTGGAGGCGTCACTGGGGAGTGTTTATAATAGTAAGCAATTAAGAAGTAAGGCAGGTCAGCAGCGGCCGGGTGAGTTTTTTAATTAAATATATAATTTAATAGAGCAGCGGTGGTAATTTTTGTTAGCGTTGACTGTTGTTGATTTTAGTAATAATGTTTTAAATGGTATTTTCTTCGCCTCATTATTAATAATTATTAAATTAATTATGTAATTTTGATACACACAAATAATAATTGAATAAACAATAATCACAATATATCAATAATTAAAAATAAAATAAATAATTTAAATAAAAATTAAATAAGTAATAATGGCTTCTAATAAAGAAAGAAAGGAAATAATTAAAAAATTAAAAAGTGATAGAAAACAAATTTGTGCACAATTAGATAGGTTCAGTAAATTCATTTCGGGTTGCGATGGTCTCACAAGTAAAATTATTATTAATGAAAGATACACTAAATGTGAATGTTTGTGGGATCAATTTAACGCAGTTCAAATAGAAATTGAATATTATGAGGAATCGGAAAGCGAAGCGAGACTTACTTTCGAAAACACATTTTTTGAAACAATATGCATGTTTAAGGATATGTTAAAAGAAACTTTACCAACATTAAATTTGGCTGGTAGTAGTATGTCAAATCAGAATCTAGTAAAACTGCCACCTTTAGATTTACCTACTTTTAGTGGCAATTACGATTGTTGGGTAGGATTTTTTGACACTTTTATGGCATTAATTCACTCAAATAGTTCTATCACTGATGTGCAGAAATTTTATTATTTAAAGTCGTGCCTAAAAGGTGATGCTGCACAGGCAATTCATTCAATTGAAGTCAATGACTTAAATTATGAGGTAGCGTTTAAACTTTTGAGGGAAAGATATGAAAATAAAAAATGTATAGTACAAAGTCATGTGAAGAGCCTTTATGAATTGCCTATGATAGGCAAAAATGTTTTAATTGATTTACGTAATATGGTAGATACAATTAAAAAAAATTTAAGGGCTCTAAAAAATCTTAAGGAGCCTGTCGATTCATGGGACACATTACTCTTATACATGTTTAGTAACAAATTGGATATAATTTCCAGACGGGAATGGGAATCAAAAATTGTTAAAAAAGATATCATAACTTGTAATGAGTTTCTGGATTTCTTAACAGAAAGAGTTCAGATTTTAGAAAATTTAAATTCACACAAAGTAAATACAAATCAGTCCCAAGGATCTGCAACAGGTAAACCTAGTTTTAATTTCAAAAACAATTTTAATTCTCAAAGAACCTCGCAAAGTTTTTTCTCTGCTAATAAAGGCATTAATGCACAAGAATTAAAGTGTGTATATTGCAAGGTTAATAATAATAAACATCCTCTATATCAATGCCCCAAGTTTTTAAGTTTAAATGAACAAGAGCGAATAATTGAAGTAAAAAAATTGCATTTGTGTCTTAATTGTTTTAAGCAAAATCATGTAAGTACAAGATGTACATTAGGAGGGTGTCGAAAATGTGGCAAGCCTCATAATAGCTTACTGCACATTGATTTTTCTAGGAGTGTACAAAATAATCCGAGTAATAATTCTAGAAGTAGTAATGATTCATCAAGTAATAATAATTTAAGTAATACAAACGGTAACTCAAATAATAATAATGCATCAAATCATTTAACTAATAATAATGCCTCATCAAGTTTTGAAATGACTGAAAATAGTGTTAGTTCATATAGTTCAATAAATACCTTATCAAGTGCATGTATAAATAAAAATAATTGTGAAGTTTTGCTCTCAACAGCGAGGGTTTTAGTCACAGATTTTCAAGGTAATATGCACGAGGTAAGGGCACTATTGGACTCCGGTTCTCAATCCAATTTTATAACAACGGATTTGGCGGCATTTTTAAATTTAAATATAAAGGAACTAAGTGTGTCGGTCATAGGTATAAATAGTTCTGTGACTAATGTTAATAAATGTGTCAATATTAATGTAAAATCAAAATTAAATTCTTTTCAAATAGATTTGAATTGTGTTGTGTTAGACAAAATAACTAATGCTCTGCCAACATTATCAGTTGACAAGGAGAAACTTAAAATTCCCTCCAACATAGTTTTGGCAGACTCATTTTTCAATATACCATCAAAAATAGATATTTTAATTGGGGCTGAAGTTTTCTATGAACTATTGAGTTATGGGCAAATTAAAATTGAAGAAAATTTGCCAATATTACAAAAAACTTGTTTTGGATGGATCGTTTCTGGAAGATTACCCTGCAGTAATAATAATGATAATGATGAGCAGGGTCAACATCAAACATTTTGTAACTTATCAGTAACTGAGAATCTTAGCCAACAAATAGAAAGGTTCTGGAAACTTGAAGAGGTTCAGCCAACAATGATTTTAAAAAAGGAGGAATTGGAGTGTGAAGAATTATTTGTGACAACAACAAAGCATAATAAAGATGGAAGATTTATTGTGCAACTACCCACCAAAGGAAATATCAAGAATATTGGTTCCTCTCTAAAAATGGCAGAAAAAAGATTTTTAAAGTTGGAGAGAAAATTAGGTGCAAATCAGGCATTGAAAAATGAATATTCACATTTTCTACAGGAATATGAAGAGCTGGGACATATGTCTAAACTCAATGAAAATGACATAGTAAATAATGTGGAATGTGTATATTACATGCCTCACCATGCGGTGGTAAAAGAAGACAGCACAACAACAAAATTGCGCGTAGTGTTTGATGCCAGTGCAAAAACAGATAGAGGTATCAGTTTAAATGAAGTATTAAAGGCAGGGCCTACCATTCAAGATGATTTTAATTCTATTTTAATAAGATTTAGAAAGCACAACATTGTTTTAGGAGCTGACGCAGAGAAAATGTATAGACAAGTTTGGATCGATCCTGCACAAAGAAATCTACAACGAATAGTATGGAGAAGTAGTCCAAATGAAGACATCAAACATTTTCGTTTAAATACGCTTACCTATGGAACCACTCCTGCATCTTATTTGGCAATAAGATGTTTGCATGAAGCAGCAAAGGAGCAAGAAAAAAATTATCCCAAAGCATGTTATGAAATAATAAATAATTTTTACGTGGATGATTATCTAAGCGGAGGATCTACAGTAGAAAAAGTAATTAAATTAAAAAGTGAAATATCAGAAATTTTGAAAAAACGTGGCTTTAAACTTAGGAAATGGGTGTCAAACAAAAAGGAAATTTTTGAAGATGAAGAGGTTAATAATCTACAGCAGTATATAGTCGATAAAGAAGTTACTAAAACATTAGGACTTATATGGAATATTAAACAAGACACTCTACAATATGTGGTATCCCTAGATTGTCCTATAAAGGTCACAAAGAGAAACATTCTGTCAATATTATCCAGAGTTTTTGACCCTCTCGGATTAGTAGGTCCTATTATTATCCTAGGAAAATTAATAATGCAAGAAATATGGAAGGGCAATTTTGATTGGGACGAAGACCTTCCTAAAAAGATTTATGAGTATTGGCAAAAAATTTATCAAGATTTACCTTATTTAAATAATTTAGTAATATCCAGGCATGCAATAAATTGGCATTCTATAAAAAATGAGATACATGGCTTTTGTGACTCTTCCGAGAAGGCATATGGTGCTTGTTTAATTTTGAGATCTGTGTCTTCAAATAATGAAGTAAATACTCATATTCTTTGTGCCAAATCTGGAGTAGCGCCTCTAAAAACTATAACCTTGCCAAGGCTCGAGTTATGTGGAGCGTTGCTACTTTCTCGTTTAATAACAAAAACGGTACATGCTTTAAAAATGGAAATAGATGAAATTAGATGCTGGTCAGATTCGACAATTGTTCTGGCATGGTTATCTTCAGATCCATCTAAATGGAATACTTTTGTTAGCCACCGAGTCGCTGAAATTCAAAATAATAAATTAATAAGCACTTGGAATCATGTTTCCAGTGAAGAAAATCCCGCTGATCTTATTTCTAGGGGATGCAGTGTACATAATTTAATAAATTCCAAGTTATGGTGGCAAGGGCCTAAATGGTTAAGGCAAGATTTTTCATATTGGCCGACTGTTTTTGGCAAGGAGAATTTTGTGCAAGGCTTACCGGATATGAAAAATTCAAATACATATATGTTACACTCAGTTACAGAAAGGTTTGAATTATTAAATAAGTTTTCAAGTTTTTTCAGACTTAAACGAGTAACCGCTTTATGTCTAAGATTTTATAATAATTTAAAATTAAAGCCAGAAAATAGACTGATTGGGAATTTAACTTCATATGAATTAGATAAGGCATTAATAATACTGTGTAAATTATCTCAGTCATATGAATTTCCAGATGAAATAAAGGCTTTGCAAAATAATAAACCTATTTCTCGATCAAGTAAATTAATTTCGTTAAATCCCTTTTTGGATAAAAATTCTGTTTTGCGTGTTGGTGGCCGCATTAGCAAGGCTGCAATTTCTTATGATAAAAAATTTCCTATAATATTGGAAAATTGTAATTTCAGTAAGCTTATAATTAATTATGAACATAAGAAAAATTTGCATATGGGTGCACAAAATTTACTTGCAAATCTAAGGCATAATTTTTGGATTTTAGGAGGTATTACTATCATCAAAAGGGTACTTCGCAATTGTATAGTATGTTTTAAGGTAAATCCATACAATATGACTACTTTAATGGGTGAATTGCCTGAGGAGAGAATATCGCCTACTAGAGCGTTTTATAATTGTGGAGTGGACTATGCGGGTCCTTTTAATATTAAAACATCAACTTTACGAAATAGCAAAATTTTAAAGGCATATTTGTGTATCTTCGTTTGCTTCGTAACTCGGGCTGTTCATTTAGAGGTTGTTTCCGACCTATCAAGCAATTCTTTTTTAAATGCGCTAAAGAGGTTTATTAGCCGTCGTGGTAAATGTAAGAGTATCTATTCTGACTGTGGCACAAATTTTGTGGGCGCAAATCACGAAATGTTAGGATTTTTAAATCAAATTAAAAGTAGTGAATTCAATAATAAAATAATTAATAATTTATTGCAAGATGGTATTAATTGGAAATTTATACCTCCTAGATCCCCGCATTTTGGTGGTTTGTGGGAGGCGAGCGTAAAACAAGCAAAATATCATTTAAAACGAATTGTGGGTAATGCTGCCTTAACTTTCGAAGAGCTAACAACAGTTTTTACGCAAATTGAAGCTTGTCTTAATTCCCGGCCGCTTAGTGCATTGTCAAATGATCCAAATGACCTATTACCATTGACCCCAGGACATTTTTTAGTAGGGGATTCTTTGGTGGCTCTTCCTGAGCCGGATGTGCGTACTGTAAATGTAAATAGACTAAATAGGTACCAGTACATGAAGCAAATTGTACAAAATTTTTGGAATAGGTGGCAGAGAGAGTGTCTTAGTGAGTTAATAAGGCGTTCTAAGTGGCGACATTCTTGTGGTCCGTCGATTAAAATAGGAGACCTTGTGTTAATGAAAGAAGAAAATTTGCCTCCATTAAAATGGTCTCTCGGGCGCGTATTGAAGTTGTATCCTGGTAGTGATAACGTCACACGTGTTGTATTAGTTAAAACTAATCATGGTGAATTTAAACGTGCCATTGCAAAATTGTGTGTTTTGCCTTTGTAATATAATTGTAATAAAGAATAATTTAGTTATAATTATGTATTAGTAAGTAGATTTAAGTTTAATTAGCAGTTTTAAATTGAAATTACTTTGTTAATTTTCTGTTGTTGAAAGGTGGTACTTTCAAGGGGGGCGGTATGTTCCGTAATTTCAATAAGTATAGCACCGAAAATATTCCGTCAGCGAAATACTCTTTCGGACCGGGATTGGGTTCCAGGAAATTCTCCTCTGACCTCGCTCGCCAGCATAGCCCCCTCTCATTAACTTTAAGTTTGTAATCGTTTACTAGCGTTTGATGCGTTGGTGGGTGTGTTTCGTTGAGCGTTGTAGTTGTATAATTTTTACGTTAGTCTAATAATAGTAGTATGCTCCTTCAATTATAAAAGTAATAATAGAAAGTATTAATTTATAAATGAGTGTGAAGTTTAATAAATAATAAATACAAGTGACATTTGGGCTTTTATTTGGGCCTTTAATGAAATACAATGTAAATGCGAGAAATAGCAAATAGAACCAGTGCAAGTTTAATTAAATCTAGCACAATCACTGACTTCATCAGTTTATGATTTGAGTGTATCAACTAATACTAGAGTGGTCATGTATGGGAATATACACTCACCAAGGAAAACGAGCTACTGTGGTTCAAGAAGCTGAAATGGTTCGATTTAAGTGTCTGCGCAAGATCTTTGGCCATGCAAAGACCGAAGAACTGAACAATTTTGTCCAAGAACAAACAACGAACTGACTGAGCTTTATAAGGAACGTAGGAGACGAAAATCAGATGAAGAGACGACATCGTTGCAGATCTAATGGTTATGGAAATAGGAAATAATCCTAAACTGATGTACGACAGACCAACTCACCAACGGTTGTGAAACTACAAATGATAATGATGAATGAAGACTGCAGTTCAGTTCAAGGAAGAACCAAGCCTTAACGTTTAGCAGAAGTCATAAATGACTTTCACAGGAAGAGCTAAAGTAGAAAGATGTGTATATTCCGTGGACTAAACATTTTCCGGCATCGAAGCTACACTTAACTTTTATAAAAATTATAAATACCGGTACTTTTCAACTCTATGGAAGCTTAATACTTTGTCATTGATGATTCTGTCAGTTTATGGTATTTGCAGGATGCGTCTATAGAGCCACATCTTAAACGCCTTAAGTTTTGTAGTCGTTTGAGCCTCCAAAGTCTAAGTTTTCATCCCATACAGCAACACAGACCACATAGAGTATTTCTTATACCTTATTCTGATGTGTAGACTTAGATTTCTTTTTGCTAGCTTTGATGAGTATTTGACAATTTTCTTTTAAGTCATTTCTCTTTTGATCCAAATTTTATCGTCTGAATACATTTGAGTATTGGGGACTATACCGAGATGTTTAAATTTTTACACTTTTTCAATTTTGTTCCCGTTTAATGTGAGAGAATAGTTAGTATTTGGGTTTTTACCTATAACCATAAATTAAGTGTTTATAGTGAGTTAGGTACATTCCCGGTTGACTGTCTCTAATAAAGTTTGAAGTTCTTTTGCACTTTCAGCCATTATAGCACTATTGTTGGCAAATCTCGGGTTGTTTATTAATGTTCCTCCAATCTCCCTCACATCTCGCTTGCAGCGCTTTTCGAGATATAAACTGCGAATATAGATTAAATAGTTATGGGGATAGAACACAACCCTAGCGAACTCCTTTTTTAATTTCGATTTCATTTGTCTCGATATTCTTAACCTGCACTACTGCTATTCGGTAGTAGTATATGTTTTTTATTAATCGCATAACGCTTGAATCCAAGTTTATATTTTTTAAGTTCTCTATGAGTATATCATGTTATACTTTATCGAAGTCTTTCTGGAAGTCAATGAAACAGACGTATACACTTTTCTTGTATTCTCTACTTTTCGGTGGCAGTACTGTGATAGCAAATAATGCCTTTTTAATTCCTGATCCTGCTCTAAAGCCAAACTGGGCCTCATCTAGTTGTTCTTCATATTTCCGATCTATTCTCTGTTGGATTATTTTTAAAAGTAATTTTAGTATGTGACCCAAATCATCATCTGAACTGATCATCCGATATTTATCACAATACTTAGGCTTTTTCTTTTTCGGTATGGGATTAAAGAATGATTTAAGCTAATTTTTTGGGATTTTTCCTGTTTCATAGATTTTCTTGAATACTTTTGTAAGCCTAGTCAGATTACGATCGTCAAGAATCTTTCAAAACTCTATTGGGACTTTGTCAGGTCCAGCTAAAATAATTATGTTTTAGGTTAATTGCTTCCATTCGCAGTAGTTTTCTTCCATGTATCCTTCTTTGACTCTTTTTATATGGTAGTCTACTTGTTTTTTCAGATGTTTGTATTTTTGCGTTCTTAGGGTTACGCTTTTTGTTTATGAGGCTTAGAATTTGCTGTATCATCCATGGTTCTTCGCGTTTCACTTCCTTCTGCGCACAACCTATTCTGCGGCATTCAGAATGGTGGATTTCATTTTATTCCAGGCCACGTTAGCAATCGCGCCTAATGCCTCCGAAAAATCATTTGCGATTGAAATGTTAAATTGTGTTTGATATTGGTGTTCTTGGAGCTTCTCTTTATTAATTTTAGTTTTGTTATAGCTTTTCAAGCCGCACTTTTAGGTTTGCTGCAAGCAATTCGTTGTCGGTGTCAGCGTCTGTACTTAGATAGGTTTTGGCACTTGTAATGCTATTCCTAAATCACAAGTCGATACAAATCAATTCAATAATTTGGTTCCTTATGATCTTGTCTTTATTATTTCGCGGTGAAGTGCAAGTATATAGTCGTCGTGGAGGTAGCGTAAAGACTAACACCATCTTGATGACAACCGTCGTCATAAACGAAAAAAAAAATGACTTGTTAAGAAATCTATAATAATTATAAAATATTTTATGTTTTACCTATCTATTATTGATTTATAATACCTTAGAAACGGAATATGTTATGGTAGCAATAATACCTACTATCACACCTGGGGCATTATAAGCGGGCATTATGATAGTGCCCGTAAATTTTATTGCTTATCCAACTTTATTTCTCTTATAAAATATAAAGAATAAACATCCATTTTATACAAAAAATAATGTTTCTTTAAATACTAAAAATTAAACTTTATTTCCAAAATAAAAATTACAATTTTGAAATGTCCCGGAAAATGTAGCTGATCCCACTATAGAATGGTCGGTGTTTTTTGTGATGATAGAGGTGGCAGCACTAACGCTATTTTGTATAGTTTGTAAATTGCCCATTTAAGAATTTTCAATAGTCGATACGGAATTAACCTCGGAATTAACTGAATTGGCAATCATTTTGGCTACTTTTTTTTTGGAAATACTTTCTTCTATATATCCTTTAGCTACTGAAGAGCTTTTCCATTTCCCATGTTGTTTTAGCATTTCAAACGAAGCACCTCCCTCAACAAGTAAAGTTGACGATGTGCGACGCAAACAGTGGCCGGTATAAGCTTCTGCATTATCCAGTTTTAAAAATTTTGCGATCAATGTTGGGACGCTTCCTATGGTATTTTTTTCAACAGGTTGTACTGTACAGCGACTCTTTCTATAGGTAAGAAAGAATCTTTGCTCCTTTATTCCAGCTGGTCTTAATACTGCGTACTTTTTTATTAAATTTAAAGCGCCTAAATCTTCTTCAATGATAGTAACACCGTTGATTGAAGAGGCGAATTCCCTTTTCAATCAACGGTAACACTTTTTGAAGTTATAATTTCTGGTACCTTTATAACCAAGACCGTTCCTCTATCTTCAATATCATCAATGGTCATTTTGACCAACTTATCTCGTCTAACCTTCAAAAACACCCATTACCAATATGCCATCAAAAATTATGCAAATGATGTACTTATATGCAGACAATCTGGTATTGATTATATCCTAAAAAACTTTGAAAAACTGTAGGACATACTGCATTTAGTTTCTCAACCTTGGACAAATCGCATTTTGTTTGTCTATACAAAGCGGCGTGAATACGTATAGCAAGGATATGAAAAAAAACGTAAGTAGGTTTATAAGATCAGTATTTTATTTTTGATATACAAAATATTTTTAAATGTCATAGAGGTCCCCGTCGTCATCATTATTGCAATCACATAGCATGTCACCTTCTTCGCTAGCATTATCACCCTCAGTTTCATCTTGGTTCACTTGATTCTCATTTTGTTCATGGTTATTAGAGATAATAGGTTGCAACCATGTTAACTCAGGATCATTAATCCAATTTGCCCTTGATAGTTCCCCGAAAAGTTTCAAGAGGCTCTGAAGTTTTTTTGTTTTAAGATCATTTTGAATCATTATAACAGGTAGCTGTAAAATCGAAAGCTATTTTCCGCGTTTTAATAACGTTTGAAATTGCTTGGATGGATCGTCATTTTTGTAGAACAACTCGGTCTTAAGCAAAATATTGCTGTTGTTTTGTGATTTCTTAATAATATTCCGTTTGGCCGCACTGATCCCTTCAATTTTCTTTAAAGAGGTTAACGCAGTTTTTATATCGTAAACAACCCAGTCTTTACCAAGTTGTCTAACGTCTCCCTTCTTGGAGTATATCTCATGATATTTTGTAGGTGTTTTTATTGTACTGTAGGATCGTGTAACTTTTTCTATTTGCCCGAAAACACGATCCGCTGGCAAATACGAATGGCCGCGTACCGGAAAGGTAAGACTTATCTGACATTACTTTTACGCTCTTTAGACGAAAGATTTTTTTTCCTTTTTCTACTACCACGATCCTTATCACCAACTATATGATCCCCTATCACAGGGAAATTCATTATTTTAAATTTATTCCGTAAAAAACAAAGAACTTGAAAGTACTCAAAATAAACACTTCTAACCGCAACAAGTGTAACGACAAACAAATGGCAATAAGTCCACGGTGCAAGGACAAACTTCTGTTAGTTTGTCTACTGGTAATGGACATATACCATATATAGAAAGTCCAAGGTATTTTCATTATTTAATTTGCATGGGAAAAAGTGCACTTGGAACGTCTTTTGTGGCATAATACTGTAGCAAATGTATATAGTTTGCAACGCCATCTTTGGTTGAAAATTTGAAAAAAAGGACAAAATGCATATGGAAAGTCTGCTCCACACTTGGTCCAGAGAGAGTTCGGACTGTATTTTTCCGACTACAAATATTAAAATTTGTTAAACATATGTACCTATTAAAATAAAATCAATAACTTACCAGTTCCTGAAAATATGCCATTAGAACGGTTTCGGTTGGCATCTTTCCAAATACCAAATATGCCATACTCCCGATCATACTGTTGCCTTGATTTAACTGGCAAAAGATTTTCGGTCGCTTTTATGGTCTCTTCCCTTATATTTTGTGGAATTTCTTCCATTTTAAGCAAATATTTAAACAAAAAATGCCAACTGACTAACTGACAGAAACATCAAAGTCAAACTTAAATAATCACTGCAAGTCACTTGATAAATTTCTGTAGGTATAAATATCTGTACAGATAGACCCTATTTTTTAATTAATATTAAAATAATTTTTGTTCATAAAAATCAATTTTTAGGTAAAACATAAAGCATTGTATGCACCACGGGCATTGTTAGACTCTAATGCCCATCAGGCGCCCATCACCTTCCGGGCACTATCGTCCTTACAATGCCTTTGATACATAAATAGCTATAATTTTCATCAAAATGCTTTTTATTAGATAATACCTTTACTCTAATGAAGTTTATTAAAAAAACGCATAAAAAGTTGGTAAACGGTAACATTGTTTACAATTTAAAGCCAAAAATTTGAATATTTTATATTGAATGTTTATCACGTAAATATTTTTTAAAGACGTCACTGGTAAAGATTACTTGTGTCGGTGGAATCAACAATGCGATCGAGCGGCGTTGCGATGTTGTTGCCTTTTTCTCTAATATACGTTATCTAAATTCACTTAACTTTGAATGTTGACTTCTTCATAGAATATCTTCATATTTTATTAAAGAGGAATACTATTGTTTTATGCCTGTCAAAATAAGTACAACTATAAAAGTTTTATGACATTATAAACTGTCTATAGTTCCACTGCAATGCTAATTCTAGCCTAACGCTAACTATTATTTATTCTTTCCGGTTAATTAAAAATAGATTAATAATCACAACGCCTCTTAATATCCTAAACCAGCGAAAGTAACTGGCACACACAATGGAACAATTTTCCTAAGTCGTAAAGTTAAGTCCTGTACTGTGGCTTTGTTCTGGAAAATAATAAAATATCCAGACAATATATATGCGGTCACTTCAAGCAAGCACAAAAGGCAAGTGGACCTATTACTCTGTAAAATAGTGTCTGGAAATCTGAAGTTTATAGAAGCTATACAGGTTAAGTAGACTAGAAGCTGTGCAGATAGTTGTTTAATTCAATAAAAGTAAATAATTGTAAATATATTTAAATCGTATAAAATAAACTTAAGTATAATGAAAAATTTTTGGCCTTGTAATTAGCTTAAGTTATCTAGTTTATATCTTTAATTGGGTGGATTACCTGTAAAATATTTTTTTTTGGAAATGAAAAATATGAGTTTCAGTTTTGATTTTTAATTTGAGTCTTTTATACAGGGTTACTGGTAATTCGATACATTCCTTTGGAGATGTGATAGGGGAGGGGGTAAGAAGTAAATTGAACCCTAATATGTATTATGCAAAAGTTAATAGTTTTCGACATATTTAATTTTTTCTGTTTTTCTTCAAAATGTAGACCTTAGTGGTTTAAAAGGCAGTTTCCAGAAAATCCGCTGTATATTTTTTTAACTTTTTAGGCAAAATACATGCTCAACACAATAGTGTTTCGTTTGTAATGGCAAAAGTCCCGCAAATAGTTGTAACCATAGGTAAATTCTCGATGCAAAGTGTAATTTTTTTTTCTTAAATAAAATACTACACTTTCTAGTGGATATTTTTTGAAAAAAAATTATGCTACATTCATAAATATGTCGAAAACTATCAACTTTTGCATAATACATATTAGGGTTCAATTTACTTCTTACCCCCTTCCCTATCGCATCTCCAAAGGAATGTATCGAATTACCAGTAACCCTATATACAATATTCAATATTATTTCATTCTCTTTTTTAAGTACCTTCTGGTGTTGATACTTAATACTAATTATATCGATCAGGATAATGGCTATTTGCCAAAATAAGCTGCACCCAGATGCAGGATTGTTTCCAATACTTGGTGGGACTTTCTGCAATTATACGATTTAATGTTCAGGTACCTAGTGATGAATTTCTTATAGTTGTAAATATTGATTACTTGATCTTGAATTGCCATTATAAAACCCTCTATTTTAAAAAAAAATTTACCTCGAGAGAGCCACCTTTTGGATGTCTCCTATGATGATCATTAGCATTTAAAAAATTTCGAATTTAAGTGTCTAAGATTCTTTCAAGAATGTTTGAAAATATAGGCAGAATACTAATGGATCTAAACTGATTAAAATCTGTTGGATTATTTACCTTTGGCAATGGCATCACAAAGGCCTCTTTCCAACATTTGGGAAAATAGCTGCTTTCAATGCATTTATTAATTATATGCAATTTATAAAAGGTATTATAAAAGGGCAGCACATATGAATTAATGTTATATTAAGATCGTCGATACCAAATGCTTTAGATTTAATGCTAAATAAAATAGAACATATATCATTATAACTTACTGTGCGAAATAAAAATAAATTTGAAACGGGCAAGGAATTATTTTTATAAAAATTAATTAATTCTTGACTATTATTGCTGCTAGGTACCTTATTGCTGTCAACAAAATTATTTAGTTTGAAATTATGAAATTATCGGGATTCATAAAAGCTCCAGGAATCTGTTTTTGCTTACAAGGTAATATTTTTCTTAATTCACTCCATTTTTCCCCATATGTACAGTTCTGAAATTTATTTCTATAAAAAGCTTTTTTTTCTGCTCTAATGGCTGTCGTGGTATAGTTCCTAAGTTGCTTGTAATACTCCCAATTTGCAGGCAATTTACTTGTTTTGAAATCTTTTAGCGCTTTATCTCTTAGTTTTTGAAGTTTTATATTGTCTGTCAACCAAGGAGAGTTTCTCTTTTTTCGCACTGTAAATGTTCAGGAGTATGGGTATCAAACAATTATATTAGGTTGGTATCTAAAAAATTTACTTTATCGTCAATAGATTAATAATCATATATAAGAAGAAATGGAATGGCCTCTAGATCGGCCTGGAAGTAATCTAAGTTTATATCTTTTAGGGGTCTATAGGTCACGACTTTAGGAAGCACTTCCGGCACCATACCACTAAATTCAAAGAAAATGCCAAAGTAATCGGAAAACGTAGAGTTAATAATACCAGTCTTTAAAATATTTAGCTGATTAGTAAAAATAAGGTCGATAATAGAGCTGGTGCTATTAAAAATACGAGTCGGCTCAGCTATAACCTGCTTTAGATTAAAAGTCTTCCACAAAGATATTAATTGGCGTGCATGGCTGTCATAAGCTTTTAAAACATCAATGTTAAAGTCCCCGAGGTAGGTTATATGGTTAAAATTAGAAAACTTATCAATTAGTGTCTCCTCTAATATTAAAAAAAAAATTTTAATATTAGAATTTGGAGGCCTATAAATTATTCCAAAAATATGGGCTTCACCATCAATATTAATTTTTAACCAAAGGCTTTCTAAAAATTCACACGTTTCAGACAAAAGAATTTCATAAGTTAATCTGCTCTGAACAAAGGCAAAAATACCGCCACCTCTATAATTTTGTCGATCATTTTATTAGTTGGTAATTAGGGATGTATACAGCGTTACTATCAATATCGCGAGTTAGCCATGACTCTGTAATTGCAATAAGGTTAAAATCATTTGAACAGTATACCTCCAGCTAACCTTACTTTATTATGTCAAATGGGAACCCCCATCGTGTGATACATCATAGTAAGCAGCGTAAAATTCTCTATTCAACGGTACTAAAAAAAAATGAAATCGATAAATGTGTAAGCAAATAGTTAGCGAAAATGTCTAGAAATAATGAATATTTTATTTACGCCAAACTTTAGTATTTTAAATGAATACTTTTAGTGTGGTACCTACATCATTTTAAAATTCTTACATTTTTTATAATAGATCATCAAAAAAAAATACAAGCAATTTAGAAGTTAAAATGTGTGGTAACAAACAGTACATTTAGTTCAAGCAAATTATTTATTTTTTCAAGTAAAGAATGTGTACCGTTATTTGCGAGAAAAAAGAGTGTCTTCAAATTTTTTGCAAAAGTCTTTGCAGACTTATGACTTTGTATGTGTATTTATTTCACTTATATTTTTTGCGAAATCTACCTAATAGGTACAAAAAAACACTGCAATACCTTACATTTTTAAGGCGTTTAAAAAGCAGGCGACTTATTATTGTTAAAACTGTCAGTTTGACGCGTGCAATTTTTCAATTTTAGTTAAAACAGTGAATTAATAAAATGGTGTATACGCTAGCCGAAAGAAAAGAAATAATTTTCCTTTATGGAGCTCAAGATCGGTGCGCTCGCAGAACCGCGAGAGCATTTAATGAAAGGTATCAAGATAAAAACGTGAGCCGTAAATACGTATTAGAATTGATATGAAAATTTGAAGAGACGGGATTGATTTGCAATAGGAAAAAATATGAAAATAGAGTTGTCGATGAAGCATGCCAAGTTGCCAAGTACTAGGACAATTTGCTATGGCTCCAACTTTGTCTATACCAAAGGCCGCAAAACTAACAAATATTTCCACTGGTTTCGTATATAAAGTTTAAAAAAAAAAATAAGTTCTTTCCTTATAAAATTCATATTCTTCATGAACTCGGAGAAGATGATTTTGATAGGAGAATTCAATTTTGTGAAGTGATGTGCCAGCGAATTGACGACGATCCCCATTTATTGAAGAACATTGGCTTCAGTGACGAATCGACCTTTTTTTAAATGGCCTGGTAAACAGACATAACTGTAGATACTGGGATAATAAAAAAAATGTTTTTCGGGAAGGCCATACCCAATATCCCCAAAAAATTAATGTTTGGGCAGGAATTTATGGGAATGAATTAATCGGGCCATTTTTTTTGGAAGAAAACTTGACTGGCGAAATTTATTTAAACCTTTTAGAAAATGCAATATACCCTTCCTACACTTTGGTAGTTCGAGAGTGGCTTGATGACAATTTTTGAGAAAAGTGGATTGGCAGACGTGGTGCAATCGAATGCCCTGCGCGGTCTCCGGACCTAATCCCACTAGACCTTTTTCTTTGGGGCTACTTAAAAAGCAAAGTTTATAAAACCCCACCTGAGAGTATTGAGAATTTAAAAAATGAAATATGTCAAGAATGCAGAGAAATTAGCGGGCAGACCCTTGCCAATGTTCGTAGGGAGTTGAAAATAGGCTTTTTTATTGTCGTGCTAATAAAGACGCGGATTTTGAAAATTTAATAAAATAAATTTGTTAAACTAATTAAATTTGTTTTTCAACCCTACCGATTTACACTTTAATTGCTTCTTGGTCAATCAATTTTTTTTTTTACAACCATTGATAGCATATTGAATGCCCTTTAAAATAATGTATCACACCATGGGGTAGCCATTTGACATACCAAAGTTTGGCGAAATAAAATATTCATTATTTCTAGACATTTTCGCTAACTATTTGCTTACACATTTACCGATTTCATTTTTTTTTGGTACCGTTGAATAGAAAATTTTACGCTCGTTACTATGATGTATCACACGATGGGGGTTTCTATTTGACATATTAAAGTGAGGTTAGCTGGAGGTGACGGGTTGATTGACAGAACTTCAGTAAATGCATAATTAAACGTCCCTCTGTATATCTAATTTGACGTGTTTTTTCTTTTTTTTTTTTTTAAAGAAAGTTATTAAGGGTGGATTGTTTTGAAATGAAAGCACTGTATGTAACAAATATTATAAAAAAAAAGAGTTAAAAGAAAAAAAAAGGTAACTAAGAAAGTTAGGAAGTTAGTTTTGTCGCAACTAAACTTCTTCGGCTATTATTTCATCAAAAACTTTGTTGGGATACTTACGTTCTCTCTGTCTGATACAACCCAGAGTGCATTTTTATGTTCTTTTGGATTTAACCATAATGATGGCCAGTAGTTCATAAGACCTTCTCTACTTGGCAAGATTTGACTGATTATTTTCGTCTAAGATCCCCATTACTTGTAAGATAATTTTTGATCATTATTAAACAGGATGTTTTGCTGTTTTCTTTTGGTGCATTTTACGTACCTGGATAACCGCCTAGTTTTAGCTTTTAATTTCTGATTAAGTAGATCAATATCACATACATTCAACTAACATTTATTCTGTTGTGAATGACAGGTGTGAATGTATTTTTTCCATTTTAGTTTTGCTTTGGTTATGAGTTAATTGCAGTGCTACTTCGATAATAAGACCAATTTTCTGTTTTTTTCTTGATAATAATGATGTCTATTGTAGTCAACTGCCTATTCGTTATTATAGGTCGATCCCAGTGAGTAATTCTAAAACTGCTCGTAGATCGTATTTATAATATAGTAAACAGGTTTCAAGAAGCAAGATGATGAATAATTTTAGCAGCTTGATTATGGCGACCTAGATAGACGTTGTCTGCAAGTTGTCGGTAATTAGAGGTAACGTTATTTTTATTATATTTACTATTTTTATTAGAGGTTTATCAACTCACCTTCTGCATCACATTGAAAGAGCAGAATTTGAACTTAAATAAATATATAAAACCATGCATGCTTTATGTTTCTTTGATCTTTCACCACTAATTAGGCAACAATAATTAGTGAATTCATCTACATAGTATTTACTTCTATTAGTTTGATAATAGAAAATTTTCCATAGCACATAAGAGTTCTTCTAACAATGGATCAGTGGAATATTTAATTTTGTTGTGAATGTTTAATTTAGTTTTGTCGTGAAATAAAGTTACATTTCAATATTTGTATTTGCATAATAGAATATATTTATATTTCCTAAATAAATTACTGTTAATTTAAGTATTGCATCTTTTTTTAGCAAGAAAACAAAACAATTAGATGAGATTTTCGCTTAATATTCATGTCACAAAAATACAATTTATTTTGTGTATCACTATGCACAACAATCCCAAACAAAAAAAATATAAATTAAATTAAAATTAAATGTAAAAAAAGGTCCAAGAACCAGCAATCTGCTAGATTTGAATAACTTGTAAAAAATAGAAAAGTTTTAACACATTTTTTTTTGCAGCCCCTTCGGACGGAGTTACAAGCCTCTAAAGGACTTTTCTTAAATAAATCTAAGTCTTAAGTTTAGTGATAGCATGAATTTCTAATTTGATGATAAGAAAGTAAAAGTAAAGCTAGAGTTTAAAAATAGGCAACAGGCACTAATAAAATTAATGCAATTTACTTAATTTGTATATAAAGGTTCGTTCCATCGTTTTGGTCTTTTGTTAGAGCTAAGAAAAGTCACTCTTCACTTCTGTCTATCATGTGCGATGCCAATGGTAATTCTTTTCAAGGAACAGAAAATGTTGTGCCAGCTTTTGCCAAACTTTTTTAGAATGCCTATAATGATCCAATCAACCTCGCAGAAACCTATCCTCCTTCTAATTCCTCAGACCTCATTGACATTCTTCCATCAATTGCCACTGAGGAAATTATTGCTGCTAGTCGGAGGCTAAACAACAAGTTGACAGCCGGTCCAGATGGTGTTCCAAGTTTTGTGGCTAAAGACTGCATGTTTATCCTTTGTCAGCCTTTATGTCATATTTTTAACCTTATTTTGAAAACCAGCAAATTTCCAGGCGTCTGGAAATGTGCTAAAGTAATACCAATTCACAAAAAAGACGATATAAGCAGAATCGACAACTACCGACCTATCTCCATACTTTTTAATTTTTCCAAAACTTTTGAAACTATTGTTTATAACAGAATTCTTCCCCAAGTTCAATCACTACTCTCTATAGATCAGCACGGTTTTATTCCTGAAAGGTCGTGCATCACTAACCTCTGTAATGTGACTCATTTTATTTCTTCAGCCCTCGATATAAAAAGTCAGGTTGATGTGGTGTATACTGATTTCAGTAAGGCTTTCGATCAGATAAATCATAGCATTCTGCTGGAAAAATTGAACAAGCAATTCAACTTCTCAGAAAGGCTAATTTCGTTGCTTTCGTCATACCTTATTGACCGTCTACAGTTTGTTGAGGTGGAATGTTGCAGATCTAATACCTTTGTTTCAACTTCTGGAGTCCCACAGGGATCCAATCTCAGCCCACTTCTTTTTATCTTTTATATTAATGATCTTATAGAATTGATTTCCTGCCTTAGACTAGCTTATGCTGATGATCTGAAAATATTCTGGTGTATCAATAGTATCTTGGACTGCTTGTTCTTGCAGAGTAACTTGGACCTAATTAGGGGGTGGTGCAGTCGTAATCAGTTATGTCTTAACATCTCGAAATGCTGTGTGATCTCCTTTCACCGAACCAAGGATCCTGTTTTGTTTAATTACAATATAGACAATCAAATCCTCTGTAGAAGTACTTCTATTAAAGATCTAGGGGTTGTATTCGATGATAGGCTCACATTTGTACCACATATTGAACAGACAGTGACCTCCTTGTTGAAACTTCTGGGTTTTGTCATTCGAAATAGCCGACTCTTTAACAACTCAAACTCAATAAAACTATTGTACTTTTCCTTTGTTAGATCAAGACTGGAATACGGTTCCTTGGTGTGGTGTCTTTTCTATGAATGCCATGTTGGCTACATCGAGAGTGTTCAGAGAAGGGTTTTAAAGTTTCTTATGTTTCGTGAGGATGGAATATGAAAACATCTTGTCCAACCGTTATCAAGTGTAAACTAAGTTTACACTTGATAACGGTTGGAGATACTTACCAACCGAAACGTCGTGTTACAATAAATAAATAAGACAATGCAAGTCCGACAAGATGTTTTCACTGTACCATTGTCTACCACCTTCAAAAACAGGATGGAATATATCCTATTAGGGGACATGATCATGATCTGATGTTAAGTAGATTTAATCTGCAATCTCTGGCCATGAGGAGAAAAATTCATTTTGTAACATTCTTATGGAAGTTGGTCAATAATCAAATAAATTTTTCTCCTCTCTTGAACGATATTCTATTTCATGTACCACGATTTCCTTCTAGAGCAAATATCACTTTTGCTTTAGATCGCGCCGGAACTAACATTAGGTTTCAGGATCATGTATATCAAATATGCAGAATTTTTAATTCAGTATCATCAACCTGTGACATATTTGTATGCTTCATAAAGGATCTAGTTTTGTCTTTGATAAACCAACAGTTACCATAATTCCTTTTCTCTTCCTTTTTTCCCTTGTCCCATGAATCCCTTTCTTTGTTCATTTTAATATTAATTTACATCTCCTTTAATTTTGATATATACATGATGTTACTATAGTAATTTAAGTTTTCCTTATTTTTCTTTATTTTTCTTTCTTTTTGTTGTTTAATTTATAGTAATTTAATACTTGTATACACTTTCAAAACGTTAATTGTAGATTTTCCTGTAACTGGGCTTTGCCTGTTGGAAATAAACTGCTAAATAAATAAATAAAGGCTGATAAGATACCGATGAGAAAAGATTTATTTATACCAAATTTAACCATAATCCAATTTTAATTAAATGCGAAATGGGTTTCAAATTTTAAATAAATTTGATCTACCTAATGCCCTAGAAGCTAAAGGGCTTTACGAAGAACGATTTCCGAAACGCTTAATTCCTGATAGGCAAACGTTTGAGCGAGTTCATCGTCGTTTAAGGGAAACTGGTTTTTAATTAATTTTTTTGATTAAAAAATTAATGTTATTCATTATTTTAGAAATGCTTATCAGATCTAAACATAATCGTGAAAATCTTATTTATTCATGGTATGCGAAAGAAAATATCTTATATGCAGTAAAGGTAGATTCTTCTATAGGTGTGCGAAAATTAGCAGTAGAGTTTGACTGCTCTAATTAACGGATTATCAAATTTTTTAAGGAAACTCTTTATCTATTAAAGTCTTTGTCTTTGTATTATCCTATTGAAGAATGGAAATTCAGAAATTCAAATTCTTCCAATCATCTTAAAACTTCTGGAAAAACGTCTGTTATATCAAATGATAAAGTATTATGATGAAAATTGCTTATTTAATGAGAATCAATAATATATATTGAATAGAAATGGTTAAAGTTAGGATACTTTTAATGGGAAATGCTAGTGATTATTGTTTTGTGATGTCACTAAGGCATTCGACTGTGTCAACTCTCGGATCCGTCTGAAGAAGGATAATGGCATTTAACATTTTTAAAATCATACATAACCAAAAGAAATCAGCGAGTCAGGTGAAAAACTAATTAAAGCCGGATTGTATGGTTAGAAAGATTGGTACACCCCACATATTATAGATGTCTTTTAGGAATATATTCCTTCTTAGAATTATACATAGATTTAAAAGTTTCACTTTTAATTAACGTGTTTTTTCATCTCTAGCGTTTATGCGAGATTGTTGTTATATTTTTATGTGGCATAAAATATGCGATAAATAAAAATGATATACATTGATAGATAAGCCCACAAAAAAATGCGGACGCCAACAATTTTTTCTGTTAAAAACAAGATGATTATGTACTAATACTATATTATCCTTCTATGTACTATATAAACAACCGCTGCCTATATGCTTACTATGTTTAATTTAACCTTTTACTCATTTCTAGATTAAAAATAAGAGTAAAAGTCCTATTGTATAGAGATAGATTTAGATTTCAGCCATAGTTAAGTAAACATTAGATTTGTCTGTAACATTGTCAAATAAAATTTTAAAAAACCTTTTCTCGAGGTTTCGTATTTTACTGGCGCAGTCCTACGAAGTTTGGTTAAATGATTTCTGACAAAAATTGCGGAATCGACTCATTTTCTCGATATTTTCACGTTTAACGGCTAGTGAACCGAACTTTCGTATACAAATCTATGAAAGGCAGCACCCGGAACGAAGCCAAACTCTAACCGAATCTATTGGAAAACCCAGAAACGTTTGGCAAAGGTCCAACTTCAACCACCACTCTAGACTAAGCTTGGGAACATAACTATCGGCAACGTAGTTTTAAGGTCTTCAAGGCAATAATAGGATGCAGCTATTATTCATCGCTCCATTTCTACTGTCCCTCAACCTCAAACGCGCAAGATCCGATGTAACATTTCATGACGTAATAAAAAATCACGGATTCCTACCACTAAAAATAGAAAATTAACAACACGGAAAACTAACAAACGAAAAAGTACTAAACATAAAAAGTTGTGCAAAAGGAAATAAAGTAATTTTTACATTTTTGAAATGCCTATCGTAGAAAAAAATAGTTATCTAGTGTCCCATCTTTATTCTTTACCCACCCCATTACAACAGTTATATAATGTAATATGTCCTCAAACCAAAGACTTAATCCTCGATGAGTACAAGTATCCAACATTCAGCCACCCATGTAAAAATATCGTAACCAAGTCCAATTTGCCAAGACCTTACTACAACGGCAATAGACAAATATGTGCCCTGACAAGTTCACATATTGAAGTTTAGTGAAACAGTATCCTAATTCTACTAGACCAAAATACGAATCAAATCCATAAAAGCTGAAAAACTGAAACATGTAAAATGGATACTAGTCATACCGCAACCCCTCGCAGCAACTTAGATTTGTAGTCCCAATTGAAAGACAGCACTCTATGAAATGGTACCTACATACTAGAAATCGACAGTGCCTGTGAACTCTACGTAGAAAACCTCAACATTTAAAATCATCAAAATTCAGAAACGAACTACAAGACCATTGAACTTTCCCATATCATCTTGTTTTTACCTAACAACGAAGCAATCCCAAGTCACTTCACTAACCTGAAGTTGACCTCACTAGACCTCACGAAGTCAAGCATATCCTGAAAGCCATGGACTGGCAACATCAAAGGCTCGATCAAGCTCTAAGTCTAGTCTACTACCAGAAGACGAGCATTGGGATCGTGTTACTCTATATCCTTCTAGTAGCTGTGTTTCTTCCTTTAGGTACAGAAGCTGATGTCCAGACTACCTAAGAAGGAAGTCACCCAGGAAGAATATATAGCAAAGCAAATCGTCATTTGACCTCACCACTCCAGTGCCATCCGCAAGTTTTTTTCTTATGGTAGAGGAGTTGTGTGAACTATATAACCCCTGACTTATATATGTTATTTTTGCTATAGTTCGATCAATATATCTTTGCGTTCACGTCATTATTCTTTACATATATTCAAGAAAATCAGTATACTATTGTAGTAGCTTTAATATAGTCGCCTTCGCTCTTATCGTGCGGGTTCAAAGGTCACCACGTAATACGAATCAAATTCAAAAATCAGTGGCAAAATGTTATTTCCTTGAGAGTTTGACAATACATTGATCGCCGTCATGTGACAAATTAAAGCCGCGTATACACCTTAGATCATAATTATTAACTGACGTAATGCCTTTAACGCCGTAAAAATGTCTGCGGAATACTACGTATCCGAGATTCGACATGTAAAACATACGTTGGTTATTTCCTTTCATGACGTGAAAAAGCCCATAAGTATAAAGCCCGTTGGGTATACGCCTCATCGGTATATGCCTAGAATCCCCGATATTCTGCTAAGTTGCCAGACATAATATTTACTTTTCTTTTT
Source organism: Anthonomus grandis grandis (assembly GCF_022605725.1). Classification (NCBI taxonomy): domain Eukaryota; kingdom Metazoa; phylum Arthropoda; class Insecta; order Coleoptera; family Curculionidae; genus Anthonomus; species Anthonomus grandis. The sequence goes on from NC_065556.1 coordinate 15,640,857, forward strand.
TGAAAAATTGTCCGAAATAAATGGAATTCTCAATAACAATTTTTCTTTACGCAATAATATCTAAATCTAAGCATTTTGTATTTTTTTATGAGAGCAAAAATGCCTCCCTAGCCTTTCATTAAAATTGTACATATTTCATTTAAAAATGGTTGTTACCTAAATTTTTGAGAAATTAGTATACGATTTAGCATGACCCTATGTATGTGCAATGTGCATAACATACTAATTTGTCAATTTCAGGGCACAGCGTCTAATTTTTAACGATTATTTGATCTTGTCTTCTTCTTTGTTTATGTGTGATTGTGTTTTTTTGTAATAATTATTGGGAAACTATACATTTTGGTATAATGACAAACAATTAATTTGTATTGTGTGTGATGAAGTGCAGTCAGAGACCAGAAAACTACTTTCTTTGTTTAAAGGCAAGTTCATATTACAATCTCACTTTTAAAATGACATTTTAATTTTATGATTTATTATTTGTCGTTCGACCCAATCTATACGTTGATGCACAGAAAATTAAAAAAGTTGTGTTATCTTTTCTTTTATATCAGTTAAAAGTAAAAAAAAAATAATAATAACTAAAAAAAAACTGGTGAATGCGGCGGCCATTTCTATCTCCCAGGGCATTCACCAATTTATTTACTTAGCTTTTTTTAAAAAGATAAATACGAGGGAAGCTACGACAGTTCTTTAAAATGTCGTTTTCTTATGAATATTTATTTATTTACATATTACAAGGTAAAGAAAGATTGAAACTAACTATTAAAAAAAATGGAGAATGCGCTGGTCATATCTATCTCCCAGCGCATTTACCAATTTATTTACTTAGCTTTGTAAAAAAAATTTTTTTTGTACTTTTTAATCATACCTAAATAATAAACAAAATGCAAAAAGAAAACTAATTATTTTAATAACGAAAAAGAAAATAAGGGATTGCTTAGAATGTACAAGAAGAAGTAGCTAAAGCGCTTGAAATTAGTTTAAGAATGGTGCAAAAAGTTGTATATGAAAACAAGAGCAATCTTATTTCTAAGCAGGAAACAAAGTGTAAAAGGAAGAAGCCGAAGACTGAAGATTTAAGTGAATGTGTAAAAATAAAGTAACAAATTTGATTATAACAATCATTATCAATCATTATTTTACAATAATGAGAAACAATCATTATTTTAATTATAATAATCATTATCACTAACAGAGTCAGAAAACTCTTCGTCATTTTCCGAATCCTCTTCAAATGGAGCAATGATCAATGGTTTAACTTAGATATCGAGTACTTTTTCTCTCTTCCACCAGGTTCTAATAATGATTTCTGTGTGATCCACTGATTTCCGCCAATACTCCTTTGTGATGTGATTCAATGCCTTATTCCAAACAGCTTGAACCTGGTCAGATCTAAGCCCAGTACCACACATGCTTCTCATAATAAGATTTTGACCCTGCCCATATAAGCTCAATGGCATTAAACTGACAATGGTATGGTAGCAATCTTAAAACTTCATGGCCATATTCACGTACTATTTCGTCAACAGCATATATTTTTGGTCTTTTCAGCGATTTTGCAATTGAAAGAAGTTCGGATTTTAGCATATATGGCAAGGGATTCTGATTTTCTTTTACTAACCATTCATAAATTTCGCTTTTTCTCCAACTTCCATTCGGTTGTTTATTCAAAATTCTTAAATGATACGACGCATTGTCTAATACTATTATACTATTAACGAAGGTTCTTGCAAGTTCGTTCGATATTAACTGTTCCTTTAACCATTTTTCAAATATTTCGCAATTCGTATTGTCATGATATTCATACTTTTAGACTTAGAAGAAAAAATTAAACTTGCACCTGGAACGAATCCCGTTGAAGACCCGGCATGTAAAATAATAAATCGTTTTCCCTGACCACATCCTTTTTTTCTTTTCACGCTTTTCACAGATTCATCTTGCCAAGATTTTACTCCACTCCCGTTTGAAAATATCCATATCCAAAAAGTTTCATCTAAGAATACCACTTTCCTTAATTTTGATTTTTCATTTTGTGCATATTGTCTTAAAAATCCTTGGTAGTTCACACAAATATCTTCTATTGCAGTCTTTTCTATAGCGAAAACCTATGCTCTTAATTAATTTTGATAAAGCAGAAAGTCCAATTTCCAAAGTGCCGCGTTGCTTTAAAACATCCCTCAGAAATCGCAGCGTTATATTTGCTTTTAGCCTATATAGTTCATGAATCCTATCCCTTACTTTCATTTTTACACATTCACTTAAATCTTCAGTCTTCGGCTTCTTCCTTTTACACTTTTTTTCCTTCTTGAGAATAAGATTGTTCTTGTTTTCTTATACAACCTTTTGCACCATTCTTAAACTAATTCCAAGCGCTTTAGCTACTTCTTCTTGTACATTCTTAGGCAACCCTTTATTTTCTTTTTCGTTCTCGAACTAATTAATAACATTAAGAACCATTTTTTTGGCTTGAGGATTTAGAAATCCACAAAAAGGCTTTTTCTTTTCCATAATTTGAAATTTAAATTACCTTGTGACAAATAATGTCATCCGTCAATCGAAACGAGACAGGCATGTTTGTTATGAAAGTAATTGTTTTAGAACCACTGACATTTATCATTTTATCTTCTTTTGATACAATAACGCTGCATATATCTGTTTCGTTTATCTGACGCGTTGTAGTTAAAAAACGTTGTTGCGCAAATTGAAATGAAACGTAACTACAAAAGTTTGTCATTGATAATCCGATACACCCGCACGATAAGAGCGATTTTGACTATATACGTCGACAACTTAGAGAATAATGAACGTATGTCTCGAGTCGAAAAGAAATACGTATTCTAAAAACCATGTGTCAAACAAGGATAAATGCCATGTTAAATTAAAAAAAAATATTCGTGTTTCCGACATTCAATATTTGACACGCACCATTGGCGTTGTTGTTTTGTAGTTTTATTTTGTAATATTTAGACTTTCAGCAGTTTGTTTGCTTATTTGCGGTTATAATTTTATTTCTTTTTATTATTATATTTAAAAAGTTGTTTTCATACCTTTTACTAGTGTTTAAATAATAATCAGGAGTTGCTGCTCTGTCATAGTTATTATAACATAACCTCAACATGCCGGGAAAACGCTTGAATTCTCAAGCACGTGTCCTTGTTGGGAATCTCATTGATTATTTTAAGATTGAAAGAGATAATAATGATCCGCTTATTTCTCTAAACGCATCCAAGAGGTAAATAATACTATTTTTATTCAATATTTGATAAACTGAAAAACTTAAGAACTGTAACCGGCATTATCTAAAGCAAGTATCCAAAGATCAAAATGCGCTGCCTTCAACACCTGGAAAAAATAGGTCTCGAAGAAAAACCAAAAGCCTCGACCTGAATGAGAATACTAAAATGGAGGTTCGGAATGTATTATATAATATGTATGCATAAAGTAAGTTATATATTTTAAAAAATGGCAAAAATTGTATATTGTTATTATACTTTCAGAGAAACATGTAGCCATACAATGGCTGTTGATATAAGCTAGGGATCTCTACGAACCCTGCTTTATCATTTAGGGTTTAAATACAAGAAAGATGATAACCGAAGAGCACTAATGGAGACACCTAATATAGCTTTAATGAGAGCAGCATTTTCCAGAAAATATATGGAAAATAAACATTCAGAATTTATACGTCCACTAGCCTTTCTCAATGAAACATGGATTTTCTCAAAGGGCAACAAAATGAAAACATGGCAAGATGATAATGTAAAGAGTGTTCGTAAACCAGGTGGATTTGATGAATGAATTTGAGAAATGAATAGTCAGAACTTTACAAAGTGGGTAGAAAATCAATTAATTCCAAATTTAGAAGAACTATCTTTAATTGTAATGGATAATGCTCCATATCATTCAGCTGAGTTGGAAAAGCAACCATCGTGTTCTTGGAAAAGAGGCGAAATTGTTAAGTGGCGCGAGAAGAATGAAATTCCATTTGTTAAGCAGATGTTTAAGGCAGAATTGTTCAGCTTAGCAAAGTTACACAAAAAACCAAAGAAATATAAAATAGATAAATTATTACAAGAAAATGAACATGAAGTTTTAAGATTGCCACCCTACCATTGTCAGTTCAATGCTATTAAAATGATTAGGCAGATACAAGATAATATTATAATACACATATTGGTGAAGTTGGGCATACAGATGAAAAGGTTTTAGAAAACTCGGAAAAAGCCTTAGAAAAATGTACTCCAGAAGTATGCAAGCGAAAGTGTGTCACACCGATAAACTAATTTAAGATTGGTATGACCGTGAAGTCATAATCAAAAAAGTTCCAGAGCTTATTATCCACCTAATCAATAAAGAAAGTGACTAATGAAAGTTCTAGTGAATCCTGTGAATCATTAAATGAAAACACTGCACAAATGTTGAAATTTAATGTAAAATAAAATTTAAATATTACTAGAAAATATTAATAACCTAATAAGTGATTTACCCAAAGTGAAATGTTAAATGTATTTTTAAAGTAAGTGATTAAATATTTTAAATACCCTCAAACCGACGGCACTAAATTGACAGCTGATTGAATCGGATGAATGTCGGCCATGTTTTAATGATGACCTGAACGCAAAGATTCGTTGATCGAACTATATGTATGATTTATTCTCTCACTGTTTCCTAGGTTATAAATAAGAGTAAAAAAAATATTGCATAGAGATTGATTTAAATTTTAGCCATAGTAAGATTTCTCTGTAGAGTTCTTAAATAAAATTTTTAAAAAGCTTTTCTCGAGGTTCCGTATCATAACTTGATGCAAAACTTTTGAATTTATGTATATTTACCTCAAATAAATAAAAAAAAATATTGGGCCTTATATATAAAGTAAGACTCTTTACTACCGTTCCATCGAGAAAGATAAATAAAATATTCCTACAATATAAATATAGGGTACTAGAAACAGGAACAAATAAATTGATCGCCTGTTCCCTCTGAAATGTTCCTAAAAATGACCAGTTTTTTTGTTTATCTATTAGAGGTAATGGAAAACAGTTTAAATACAAATTATTTTTTATTGATTAACGCTCAATTTATTTATTTTACGTATGGCTTCATTGTAGCTAGAATAATATTTATGGCTATGGTTAGGAGGACGGCGTTTACCAAAATAACAAATAAATTTTACTCCCAAAGACTAGAAACCATTAAAGCCCATACATTTTATATGGACGATACATTTTCAAAATGTGCTTGTCGATGTGTTTATTACTTTGCCGATAGGGATAGTGCAGGAAATAGATCGTAAAGTAAACGCAGTAGGGAAGATAAAAGTGAATTACCGTTCTTGGACGACATAAAGTTCTTTGAATATGTATTATGCTTACCATTCCTTGCAATCTGAATAAAATATATTGCTCAATATAATAGGGGAGTTTAGTTTTTTATTAGATGCCCACTTGTGTAGAGTGGCATAAAAATGAAACACTTTAAAGTTTGAATTCGTAAAATTCGCCAGCACGTAGATACGAGGCGTGACGTAACTTGTTAGTTTAGCGATATATATATGAGGTTGATATTTGTACAAGAAAGTGCAATTTGTTGAAAAGTGTTATCTTAGATCTTAGTGAATTAAATATTAACAAAGAGTATAGTAGGTTGCGATCTAAGGCACTATATATCAATGGTCGTTTCAAGAAGTTATTAGAATTTTACCCTGATTTTTCAGAAGAGGTAATGAGTTTATAAACTCACTGATATTTCTTTATTGATAGCTTAGAAATGGCTAAGCGAATTTTGACTACGAGTGTAGAGGAAATTTTGCAGGTTCCGGTTATTATTGAGGCATTCCCTGGAGAGTTCTAGACCATCCTCTTTCTGTTTCTCAAGTTCAGGCAGAAGTCTCACAGCATCTTTCTCCCAATGTAATTCCTTAGACTGTATCTGTTAATTCAAATTATTCTTATTCGTTTCGGACTGCTTCAACTCAGTGTACTTAATCAACATTTCAAACAGCACCAACTTTTTGAAACCACACTTCGACACATTTAGTTTAGTCACCTAATACCATTTTTGCTACGAATGTTATTTTACAAGATTGAGTTAACCCACTAACGTGCTCTTTTTATTTCCCAGCGAGAAACTATTCCTTTCCTTCACAGTCTAATTGAGAGGAAATATTCACTTCTGCTAATTTCACAATTACAATTTCGTTAGGTTTCGATGATCTAGCTAAGAGTTTTTCAACAATCTTAAAATGGCAGTTACATTTTAATGGTTTTCGTAGTGTTACCAATTTTATTAAGCATGTAGACGAGTTGAGTTTTATTTGTGGAATATCTTGGAATCAGCTGCTGCATTGTGCAGTAATTTTGTTTTTGGACACAGCCTTGTCTGTGTATAGGTCTATACGCAGTGATTTTACGACATGGGAACAATTGAAAAGTAAACTTAGGTCTACCTATTTGTTGTCGGAATATGAGGAGGATATTTGGTGTCATATAAGAAATAGGACACATGGTCCAATGGAAAAGTCAGTGATGTTTATTACGCAAATGCGAACCTTGTTCCGAAAGTTACGTGAACCTCTATCCGAGGAAATGTAGCTTCGCATTATACGCCGAAATTTGCTCCCCTCATTGCAGAATCAACTTGCACTTCACAAATTCACCAAAATCACAGATCTACAACTTACAGCACAAGAGATTGAAAATATCAAACGCATGCAACCTCCTTCACCATACCCTAATAATGTCGCCGAGCCTAAGATGATGTATCAGCAACTAAGAAACCCTCGTGTACACACTATACATTTCTCATCGAGTAAAACTTATCCACAACCCTTTCGACGACATTGTTTATGTTGCGGTCGATAAAATGTGACTATCTATTCATGCCGAAATTTTAATATGTCGGGAAACCCAAGGGCGAAGTATTAGTTTGTCGAGAAATCAGTTCGATTCCTAAGGGCTCGACCAGTAACTCAAGCACCCCTATTTTAGATTATGTTTTCGTACAGTGTAATGGCAATAATTGTCCTCATCTGGAAGTTTGGATATTTCGTATGAAATTTATTTGTTTATTGGATTCTGGAGCAAATGTTAATGCTATTGGTTTAATCATATGGAATATGTATTACAATGGTTAAATATACAATTTACATCATCTCCTTTTTCTTAATGCAATTTTGTAAATCATATTTCTAGTGAGGTTATTGGTGCAATTGACTTACCTATTGTTTTGTATGACAAGGTTCCGGTTTGTAATGTTTGATAGTAATTTGAGTTGTCCTTTGATATTGAGTAGCGATTTCTGGAAAACTATTGGTGTTATGCCTGATTTGTAAAATAGTTGTTGGTATGTTCGTAAGCTTTTTCGGGAAATTTGTATCACTATAGCCATTATTTTCCAGGAAACCTTAACCCCAGAACAGCTGATAGCACGATTGACTTATTTGGAAGCAGAAACTAGAAAGACCCGTAGATGTGCCGCAGGACTGCTTAAGTAGTAGTCCAAAAGACACCTGGGCGTAAGACCGGAGATCGAAGAATTTCTCTTGTTCCTTCATTTGTTGAACCGTTTGATTTGTATATATCACGAATAAGCTAATGATAGAGTAAATCTTAATAATTCGTTCCGCAACGCCACCATCGTCAGCTTTACTAAACTGGTTGACCAAGCCATCTGCCATAAAATCTTCTCCATGCACAGCATATTGTAAATAATAAATTGGTGATAATATTGACAGTGTTTTAATGAAGCATCTCGGCAAATTTTATTAATAATCGAGAGCAACAATAATTATGATGGGTGTCTCAGTCAGCAGTCTCCTACCCATGAAATTTTAAAACAGAAATTTATAACAAGGTAATTTTTAAATATCTTAACCAAATAAACTCTTAATCAATAGAATCTTAATGAAATAGCAAAAATTCTCCTGAATTTAGTGTTCGTCTTGTTTAAGGACCCCATTTGGGCCTCAATTTAGGTTTCTTGTCTGTTTTGACTGTTATTGAGTATGAGTATTCTCTTGAAATAATTGGTTTCCATTAGCAAAAATAATGTAGAAAATTCTAAATATTTTTGAATTGTTCCATAAATCTTTAAAAAGAACCGCGTTCCATGACATTTTAATCAGTCAGGTTACATTTTTGAGGTCGTCAAAAAAAGTGAGTTCCTGAATTATGTAACAATTGATATCATAAGTGAGATATTTGGAACCGTATTTTAGTAGATGCCTTTAACAAGAAGTCAGGCGAAGGTGGAGATTGAGAAATTAATAGAGTCTCTATTAAAGAAATTTGGTGAGAAAAGAGTAGAACGAGAACGAGATTGTACAAGACGAACGAGACCGTAGACAGAAAGCCGAACAACAGGAACGAGATTTTTAACTTAGAAAAGATCTCGAGATAAAGGAGGAACAGCTAATAACTAGCTTTAAAGCGACAATTAATAAAGAATTGAGGCAATCGCAAAAAAAGAGGCAAGACCTAGAGATGATAGTAAAGCATGTCTCTCTTTATCCCGATCCTGTAATAGAAACAATGATGAAAGTGAAGCCAAAAAAATTCGACGGCAAAAAAGTATGGAGTACCAACTTAAATCGGTTTTTACTGGTGGGAGATATCTTTGGGAAAATAAAGAAAATGCAATCAATTTTAAGGTATGCCTAAGAGGAGAAACTATTAATAAAAATTAACTAAAACTAAAACTTAAAATACTAAGAATAGCATTATCTGAGGATTACTGGTGCATATCTTGGAGATGAGGTACGGTGAAGCCCATCTGCAACAAGTGTACTAAGCCCAAGTCAAGTTTAGGAGACAACAACTCAATCTCCAACAGTTTGAGGCCGATGTGGCTTGCTTAGTAAGTCTGACTTATTCTTTCGCTTTAACGGAGTTTCAAGAACAAATTTCTAAAAATTTATTTTCGAAATGGTTGATTATTGTCCCCTTTGCTTTATTGATATAGTTCGAGATTACAAATACTAACCATGCTTTAAGGATGGATCATCAAAAAAGTGCTTTGAAAGCTTTGGCTCATAGATAGGAGTACGAAGCAGCCTTTCAAGCAATTAGATGGGTTTGCCCTCTAATTGATTAAACAAATTAGAACTTGGAAAAATGACTTCGAAGATTGCCTGAAAAAGCTTTAGTAATTTTTGACCAGAAAACCCTAAAGAACATTTTGTTGCTGGAATTGTAATAAGGAGGAGCACCTTAAACATCAATTCCCTAAGACTTTGACAGTACCGAGAAAAAAATTTGGTGAAAAAAACAGGCCAAATTTATATATGAACGATATAGTCATACCATCATGAAGCCGACAATCGTGGCTCATTGCTAAATTTTACCACTACAAAATTTAAGGATTCTAATTATTGGATTACACGAAGCTCCTATCACTATAAACTAAACAAAATTCTAGCAGCAAGTCTTATCGATGATCTTAGGACTAGATGTTAAGAATTCTCAGCAGTTTAAAATGGATGTATATAACTACATATTGATGACAAAAACTGAACAGGTCCTTATGCACGATCTACATGAAGATATTAGAAATACCTGAGTCGTTAATTTATTTCAGGATATTACCATGCTAGATAAATCAAAGATGGTGGCTAATGCCACGAAGTAATTGAGCCCATGGAAAGCAATGAAGTATATGATCAAGGAGTTCTTACAACAAAACTGTTAACCACCCAGAAGGAGTCTACTGTTTTGATTCGAATAGTGAACTTGAAAAGATATCGGTCTCAGTGAAATAAGGAGAATAACATTGGCGTATGTTTTGAAGTAGCAGCGCGGCAACCATGAAAAATATTAATAGAATTTCCCATTTTCGTTCTTGTATATTGAAAAAAAAAATTTAAAGAATCTTCTACTACTTTGACCACGGACCAGAGTAACTGTAAGAGTTCTTGAAGAAAATTAAGATGTATTTTCCTTGCACGACAATGGCCTCGGAAGTACTGATTTGGTGCAGCCTCGAACTAATACTGAAGACAATGCTCTGATGAAACAAGCATCTCGAAAGGTGCTAATAGCTAAATAAGGAATAATTTTCTTATTGCTTTAAGGAATAAGGGCATAAGTAGCGATAGAAACATCCTAGAATCCTTGAAAATCTCCAGTTGGGCTGGTGAAGAAAAAATATGGATCTACCGGATTCTGTGTAGACTATCGGAAACTGAATGACATTAGTAAAAAAGACAGTTATTGACAAATAAGAATTGACGGCACCCTGCACATGCTATTAATTTCCAATAGGTTCCAACGCTCAATCCACAATCAAAGAGTTGATACTGGCAAGTGCAAATTCATCTAGAAGATAAGGAAAAGACTGCATTCTCGACTGGACCAAGACCTTGGCAGTTTACAGTCATGTCTTTTGAACTCTAGCTTGCTTGGTCTATCCGGATGACGTCATCATACTGAAAAAAATATTTGAAGATGATTTAAAGATTATTTAAGACGTGTTTGCTAAGCTCCGAGAGGACAACCATGGAATCTAGGCCGAACCTAAGCCTAACCGATACCTAGGCCATGGAATATCAGAAAGTAGGATCAATACTGATTCAGATGAAGTAAAAGTAATCAGAAATTGGCCACGACCTATTAACAAATACCATTTAAGAAGCTTTCTGGGCCTTTGTACAGACGATTTGTCTTGTGTTTGGAACCTTTGGTGTGTACACTCAAATTACGAGATAGACAGTTATTTGATTATAACTGTTTATAAAATCGTCGTTATAATTTAAAAAAGCAGTCGCTAACCATGCAAAACCTCTACATAAGCTTATAGAGGACAAAACAGTATTGAGTTAATCGGCACACTGTAAAGAAGCGTCTCAAGGACTAAAAAGAGCACTGTGCATATCTGCAATTTTAATCTATCCAATTCCTGGACAAATTTTTATTTTAGGATGTTCGAATTAAAGCCGTCTTTTCATAATATTATAAAAATTTCGAGCAAGTGATAGCTTATTTCAGTAAAACGCTATTAAAGCCAGAATGAAATTATTGTGTTATCAGATGAGAGTTATTGGCAGCAGTAAAAGCTATTGAACATTTCGATAAATATTTGTATGATCAACGATTAATCCTTACGACTGATTATGCATCTCTATTTTAGTTCAAAACCCTAAAGGAGAAATATTTAGGTGACTTCAACGACTACAAAAGGATAGCTATTACAATAGAACATATGAAAGGGGAATATCACCAAAACGCTGACGCTATATCTAAAAAACCTTGTATTAAAGCATGTCAACATAGTCTTAAATTCCAATACTATCCAGAGATACTTGCTTGTCATGATATTGGTTTTTACAGTAGTGAAGAGTGGGACGCAGCTAGTTTAATCTACGGAATCTTCTTGGAATGAAATTCGTTGGTTATATAAAATGATTGGTAAAACTGGTCTGGGGGAGCGCTGAAGTGCTGTTCCAGAACTGGATATTCCCAGAGAGATATTCTCAGACCTATGAACGAAAGTCACAAATATGCTACTTGCTGTGAATCAATAAGACTCATACAACCTTACACTCTCAGTCTGATGGAATGGTTAAAAGATTCAATAGCATCTTTGAGAATCATGACAAACTCTAAGCAAATCAATTGAGATGCCTATATGCAACCATTTTTATTGGTATATCGTTCTTCGATCCACGAATTTACTGGAGAAAGCCCACAAAGCTGTCTTCGGTGATAAACTTATGAAAATGTAAATACGTTTAATACCTCGATAATTTTTGTTCTGTTTTGCTCGTATTTTGTAGGTATGTTTATTTAGGGTTCTACTTATGTTCAGTTTATTATTATTACCTAAAGTGCCTAGTTTTTAGTAGTTCATCATGTTTGAAGTCCCCATTTGAACCCCAATTTGGGTTATATTATTTTAAATCCTTGTAATTTAAATTTTATAGTACATAATTTATATACTTGGTTGCCTTGACTGTGGGTATTCTCTTAAAATTATAAGCTTTTAACAGCAAAACAATGTACACAATCATAAATATTTTAAAATTATTTCTTGGATCTTTAAAAGGGCCGCGTTTCGTAACATTTTAATCAATTTTGTTGTTTATCTTGGAAACAATTACACCATATTCGACGCTAGTGGTGTTAGAGTTTTAAGACTGTCAATAGAAAGTGTGTCCCTGATATAAAAGAGTATTCTTGGAGTAAGTGTATTTTAGAAGGGAGTGTGTTCCTGAAATACATTTTCTTTCAAAAGATACCAAAGATACCAATTAAATATAATTACATCTTTTATAGATATATTTTTAGTGTTTCAGATAATAATGCAGTGAAACTATAATGAGACTTAGTTAGGTCCTCTTTATTCCTTTGTTCTGTACTCGCTTTGAGAAAACTAATCATTTTTTCCTGGAAGTAGAAGACTTTGTTTCTACTAGGATTAACTCAGAAGCAGTGCATAGAAGGAAGTTGCGGACCTAATTTGCCGGTTTGACTCAGATTTTGACTGAATTTGAAACCTATATTCATATCCAGAAGTTGTAACTTGTACATTGTATTTTTTTAGTTTTCTATCTTATTTGTTTAATATAAAAGTACACATTTGAAAGTTTTTATCCTTGTTTAATTGTTTTCAATAACTTGGCTTAATTAGTGTAAATGTTTGTTCAATACTGACGGTTTATATAAAACGTGATGATCAACTTATTTGATAATATTATAAAATCTATATAAAACAGTTTGATGCAATTTTATGCGGTTTTGTATTTTAACCTTTTTTAGATTATAAAATTGGGCTATTCTCAGAAGCATAGATTGTTGTTTCTCTTTTAACTTAAAGATATCCAATAGCTGAATCTCTCAATTCCAGTTATAATGAAAATTTTCATGTTTTTTTTAAATCATTTAAAGCCTAACATTACACTTTCAATAATGAATTTTGCGTCAACTATCCTTATTAAATGCGTTAGAATTAAAAAAAACTATTCGCAAAAACTTGATAATACCTTAATTTCATTTATTTCCGTTAGCATTTCCTGACTGTAAAAAAGTTAAACATTAAATGTTATATACTATATTTATTATTATTAACACAGTTATTCCTAAACTATTATGCAAATATAATAGGCATAATGAGCATCACAACACAACTAAGTCACGAGAAAAACATAAAGAAGATACTCTCCAAACACTAAAAAGTCTCAAACTAACTTATGACGTCACGTTACTCGGAGATCTTATTAGCCGCGCCTAGAAGTTTGAATTTTAAAACGATGTAGGCAATTTCTATATATAATTTAAAACAGCTAATGATGAATTTAGTGTAATTTGTTGTGAAAATTTCATATATCTAGATACTACTTAAAAAGCTGGTTTATGTAATAACCTCATCAAAAGCGTTTTTAGTGATGTATTATTTGTAGGTTTCTTAAAAAACTTAAATGTCTTTTGGTTGTTTTTGTCCATTGAGCCTTTGAACTCTTATCGAATTCACAACGTCTATATACGTAGATACAAGAGCTTTTCGAAATCCTTCAGGACATTATTCACTTAAGCGGCAATACTCCGGGGAAATGAAAACCTCTTCACTTAAATTGTTCTTTATTTGGTATTTTCTGTACAATATATACTTACTTTGTGCGGAAGCGGTTTGCTTTTTAAAGGTTGCTTCTCTCGTATTTACAAGACGTCTTTTTTAAGGAATATTTAGAATAAATGGATAATTATTTGTGTATTAGCTTTTTAAAATGTAATGTAGTGTTTCCTTTCCAAGTTAAACATTTTAATTTAGTTGTAGGTAGTAGATGTTTATAGTCTTGAGGGTTAATTCTTTTTAATATTAACGTCAATACCATAGTCACGGTAAATTATTATTACCTAGTGATAATACAATAATAATAAGTTAAGGTTAAGCTGTATCTGAAGTCAATGATAAAAAGGGGGTGTCTCAGAATTATCAAATAGCTTTGCTTCAAATACACTAAATACCAGATTTGCACTTTAAGATTAAATATTAAAAGGTGGTAAAAATTCTGATGGATTAGGAAAGATTCGACCCTGCTCTCCTGATCAAGTGGCATGTAAATAAAAGATTTTAAAAACTTGATTAAGTAATTTGGATCATCTAAAAAAATATCAAAATTTCTTATGAGAAGTCTTGTAGGTTCAGTCGAAAAATATATAGTTTTTTTGGCGTTTTAATACTTGTCCAGTCTCATTACAAATATGATCTCCTGATATGGGGATATAAAGCCATCTTATCGAATCTGTATAAAATTGAGGACCTTGCAGCAAAAGGAAGCAGCACAATTTTTATTGCTTTGTCAGAAACCAACAAAAACTGTTTTAAAATTTAAAAATAAATAGGAGATAAAAGAAAACGTTTTTGGTGCTTATTATATTACTCATAAGATAATGGATATTACATTTTTTTTTAATTAATATTTTTTCAAAAAAAAAATGAAAAAACTAGATCTGCCACTCTTTTGCATAAAAATCTCAAAAAATTAAAGACATTTTTTGTTTTTTTTTTATTAAAAAATAAAACACATAGTTATGAAAGAAAATTTATTTCGAGTACAAACCTTACGTATTAAAAGAGTAAAAACTAAAATAATCTGTTGGTCTAATCATCGGCTTGGTCGTCATCATCAGTACCAGACAGTAGAGCTGCTGTAGCTTCTTCGGCAATATTTTCGCTTTTAAGACTTCGATAAAATTCCATTTTATCAGGTGGAACATAGTTATTGGCTAGCTGCATTACATCTTTATATTTCGCATTTTTAACGGGTAAGGGTGTTTTGTATACTGGAGAACTTGGAGAGTAGGGTAATTTTTAAAATGGAAAAATGAGAAAAAAAAGACAAGCCTGTAGATATACTAAAGCAGGCCGCGCACTGAATCGGCTAGGCACGCTACGCTCGGCATAGAGCGATCGGAATTCCGACGGACCCCGCGCACTGAGTACGCACAGTCGGCAGTCGTCCGTTAGTTCCATTCGTGTATTGGTGTATAGAGGAGCAGAAGTGTTGTAAATATACAATATATGACAATGGCTAATTCAGATTCTGACGAAGAACTAATGATTGCTTTGGCGTGTCAAGAAATTGAAAGGGAATCGTGGACGCCCAGATTCTGGGTTCATAATATTAATTTAAAAAGGGAAATTTACGGAGAATTCAGCCATTTATTCCCCGACTTGCTTGAAGATAGTGAAATTTTTTTTAAATACTTTAGAATGTCTTCAGAAAGAGCATTCGGCAGTTTTTGCCCCTCGAAGCAACCGCCGCTTTTTCCGAGACGTACGTACCGCGCCGAACCGACGAATCCGACTCAGTGCGCAGGGCTCCATTTAATTCTATGCAAAGCAAAAACTGCCGACTGCTCTTTTCGTGCACTGCGTATCGTGACGAGCTGATTCAGTGCGCGGCCTGCTTAAAGCACGGTGCGGCGCCCACTGAATCGGCATCGACCATCTCGGCACGATCGCCGGTCGGTACAATCGGCCGTTTTTTTTTTTTTTGGTAAGGTGAGGGAATGCTCTTTTACGCACACCCAGCTTGAGCTGGGTAGTGTGGGACTCTCCTATATAGGCATACCCACTAAACCACTCACCAAGCAAGGTTTGACCTCTCACCTCCACTGCCCGGTTACGGGTCGGAAAACCTGCTTAACCGGAACCTCTATGTTCGATTGCCTCTTGCTCTTTTCTAGAAGAGCGCCTCTTTTCAGAGTGCTGTCTCTTCCCTGTATCTCCGTATTTCTACGGCAGGGCTCGTAGTTCTTCGATCATTTCTGGGATGCTTGTAAGCAAATCCCTGGGTCTTTTATAATAGACCCGTCTTTGTCTTTCTACTGCTGGATCGTAGTTTGTTAGGTGTTGCAGATCTTGGCATGGATGATTTCTTAGTTTTTCATAGAATTTTTGGGCCTTGTTGAGTATAAATTGGGGGATCGAAGTCCAATTTATGTCTCGATGTATGTCGATGTTCCTAATAAACCAAGGTGCATTTAGGGTGGTCCTAATGCACTGGTTTTCTGCGGATGAAAGTCTCTTGATGGATCGGCCGGATTTGCTTCACATGTATTTAAATGGGGCCGCGCGCACTGAATCGGTTCGGTACGTTCGGTATGATCTCATATTGTGGGAAGGGCAACTTTTGCCGATTGCACCGAGTGAGGAACTGTTTCAAAAAATTTTAAAAACCGTTGATTTGATAAATATGTCAAACGAAATTTTAATCGAAGCTGTTCGCAGTTTTAGAATATTGTATGATAAACAAAACACATATTATCATGATAATTTAAGGAAAGAAAACACTTCGGAGGAGGTATCCAAATTAACTGGATGTTCTGGTAAGTGTCATTTATTATATCTTAAATCGGTGTTTTCGTTATTTACTGTTTATTAAGTTGGTTAATCATCAGGAGATTTTAAAACTCAGTTTTAATTATCTGAGGATGCCAACTTGGTCGGCGAAATGTGCGAGTGTGAAAGTTCTCGTTTTGGTGTTAAGTGGTGTATAACTCTTGCTTTGAATATAATTTATGCTTTTACAAAAATTCACAAAAAAGATAGCTTATTATATAGTTTCAAATGCACGTTGGAATGTTATGTTATAATTTTTTTTATTTGACTCTATACAGGGTGTCCCACAACAAATGCCTGCTATCTATATCTCGTAAAATAGAGTTCAAAAATTTTTAATTTGACAGTATACCAACGTTGAGGCGCAATTCAGCTAAAACAATTTTGAGATGGTGCAAAAACTAGTTCTCCTAATGAATTTAAAGAGGATGGTTGTTCCTCTTTAAATTATTTTTTAAATAGTGGGATATAAAAAAATTAAGAGGGCGGAAGCATGACACTATACAAAATCACCCTGAACATATTTTCGTAATTTTTACAAAACTATAAGGTAAAACTTGGTTTTAGATTTGGGTTGGTAACATTAAGTGAAAATCTCACTTTGTACCATTATATGTCTTTTATATATATGTATGTTCCCAAGTTTCAGAATTTCCAAAAGCTTATAGAATTTGGACGCAGACATTCTAAAATATTTAAAAAACATTGCTTCGTCCTCCAGCAAATCATAAAATAGATGATCATATTCTCCGAAATCTCTTCTTTTCAAAAAAATATCATGCACCCAAAAATCTCCTACGCTTTTCTACAGCTTCTACTTCAGCACAGGCTACTGCAATCATAACATCCTCTTCAGAATCTGAGGAACTCCTCGTTTTTTTTCTATATGCTCGAATAGTCGAACCAGTTTTAAACGTCGTCGTGCCTTCGTTCTGCCGATTGTATGAGCGCTAGTTACCGACTGAACGGACCGAACGTGCCGAACCGATCCGATTCAGTGGGCGCCCTCCTTAACACTGATCACGTCCGCATTATCCTTACTGTATTGAAAAAAACGATATGTGGAAATTTTAAATCGTTCTTTAATGTCAATAACAATCACTTTTTTAAAATGTTTCTCATAATGCCCATCAAAGTCCAAAATCATATTTTGAGTAACCATGATGGTAAAAAATGATTTAGTTGCCTGTTGAATATATTTGGAACATTCAGTAGGAGAAAAGACATAATCTTTTTTGTTTTGAAATTTCTCGATTACTCCAAAACAGCGGTCGCAGGGGAGAAAATTGTGGCCCGGTTCAGGAAAACGGTGTAAAATATTTTCAATAGCTGTAGTAGATTTAACAAACAGGTGGAAAAACCATAGTACATGGTCATGCTTTTGTTTTGGGCGGCGGCGTGGTTGGAAAACAGATATAACACTTTAACTGATTTTGGAAGAATATTGTTGATATAGTAGAATAAAAAAGATATAGTCTTATTTGGTGATATTCTGGCTGTAGTCTCATCTATAAAAAAATTAACTTTGTTAGTTTTACCTGAATGAATACAGAAGTTGTAAGTCCAAAGCTGTCGCTTATAAAATGCTTCGCTTGATGGAACCTTTGGCAATGGTAGATTTTGTTGATAATCAAAAGTTAAAACTTCAACGCTCTCGTCTTCCCTACTTAACTTTGTTTTCTTTGTTAAGATCGGCAAAAAGTGTTAAAGCTTTAGTTTCGTGATGAGTTTTTTGCATTCAGAACTCTTCTCTTTCTTTTTCGTCATGTTCAAATCTGGAGACAAATAAAATCGAGCACTTTTCTGCCTGCTGTAATGCGATTCGAATGCTGCCATAATGCCATATCTCGGTTATCGTAAAAGCTACGACCTTGCAGATGGTCTCGTTGAATTCAGAAAGACGAAAGTAACACAAAACCGTTGGAATTTTCCGGATAGCTCTCATAGAAGCCGAGATATTGGCCTTCAAAATTTAGGTTTTTTCATTTTTCGAGTATACCCCCCCGTTTGGATTTTTTTCAGAAATTTTTTTTTCTCGAATTCGAACTAACTATACCAGCGGATTGTTCTCATCAAGTATTAAAATATAAGCATTTTTGCGACTCGCGTCATGGAAAGCTTTTAATAGGGACATCTATTTTTTGAACATAACTTTCTGAAAGCCTTTTTACCCTGCTTTGATGTTTACCACGTTGGCTAATGGAAGCTGATACGTTATCCCCAACACCAAAGGATTTTGAGACATTGTTCATACGTTTTTTCCATATTCCATATATTGATGCAAAAGCGCGTCTGCAAACCCTAACAGTTTGCTTGCCTAGTTTAATGCTATATGCGTGCGCGCAGCTTCGATTTTTGCCTTGGCCAGTTTTGGCACGAGGCCATTAAACATTCTTGGTTGTAATTAGCCCTCCTAAATAGGTATTCTGAATATATCTTTCTCCTAGGTTGTTAAATTTTGACAAAATTACGGCTCTACTTTCTTGAGTTACTTTTTTAAAGCATTTAGACTTACATTTACAATCTGGTCCTGTTTTTCTTGCTTCTATTTCTTTTCCTTTCCAATTGACATAACTCTTCATCTTCATTGTGCAATGGAACTCTTTATGACTTTACGCTTCCAATAGGCTATATTAACGCTTTTTCTTGTCTTTTTTAAAGGTTGTGTTACTTCTTCTTCAGCATCACTACTCCTCATTGACAAAGGATTTTTTGGCTTAGAATTATTTTTTTGGATATCTGGTTTTAGTGGATGGACCTGGAGCGTTGTGATCTGACTCACTTGAACTTTCTGAATCGGTTGGTTCATACAAGTCTGAACTCTCGCCAAAAAGGCTAACATTATCATCACTACAGGACTATTAATTTCTCATTTTTTCCCTAAAAACTAACCTACGATACTGTGATATACTACTAAAAAAACATCGAAATTAACCGGAATAGCAAAACACTGCTATTCTGCCGCGCGTGATACTAATACTGACGCAAAAAAAACACAACAAAAATATCGTCTTTGTTTACAATGGAATTTTCCTAATGATTGGTGCAAAAAGGAGGCAACTCCGGAGCTGCACCAAGCGAAAATGGGGGCAGCTCCCAAAATTCGTATACCTCTTCTAATAATAGTTGGATTTGCCTGCTTTTTGCACCAATCGGTGCGGTCTTTTTTTCTTATATTTAAGCATGTATAAGATAAAAATTTGCCAAGAATAGAGCTGCCCCCCTTTTGCTGCAAGATTCTCAATTCCTCTGTGGTGCCATCTAAAAGTATTACTTTGTTGATAGGTAGTAAAACATGATAAATTAAGAAATAATCATCATATTAGAAGGTTAAACGACCATGAACAAAGCCATCTAATAGTCTTGCTTCAATACAGAAACGAGTGCTTGCACTTTATTTCACATTAGAAAATATATTATTTTGATTTTAATAATATATTTTATTAAGAGTAATTACTTATAAAGATACCGCTTACACAAATATAAAATTTCATCAGACATCAGGATCTTCACATAATATTCGAGCTGCGCCAGAATTTGTACACTTCACGCTTTCCCATATTCCATTTTCTGTCTGCCAAGTATAAGGCCACCTGATACAATTATCTGAGCTTGTGATTTCTGGCTGAAATGGTGCCCAACTAGTGAAATTAAAAGGTTCAGATGTGGTGGCCCAAGTCCATCCTTCGTATACGTCATTGTTCTGGTAAACGCCTGCTATCCAGTAATAGGCTACGAAAACAAAAAAGTTATTAAGTCGTTTCTTTTATGGTAAAATCAGGGTTGACTGAGTTGGGTTGGGTTCGTAGTCCTGACAGTATCGAGAATCGCTACCTCCACACTCTCGCCAAGACGTCTCGTCTTTAAGTACTACATAAATTAATATGGAACCTATGTATGTATTGTGTTTTTGTATGTACCATATTCTAAATATTCTAAAACAAAATACCTACATATAATAATTATGTATTTAAGGTGTTAGTTAAGTACGTGGCCATACTTTAAGGGATGATTCGTGCAGTGAATATATATTATGTATATATATATATATATATAAACATGTTTACAGAGCTACTTCACAAACCTTTTGGAGAATTTGAAAGTTTTTGTCGCATGTCATCACTAGATTTCGAATATTTATTAGCCAAAATTTCACCATTTATATCTAAACAAAACACGCAACTCAGAGAAGCCATACCGGCTAAAGCACGTCTCGCAGTGACATTAAGATTTTTGGCTACTGGCGACAGTTATAAGAGTCTTCACTTTTTGTTCAAAATTTCCAGCCAAATTATATCAAAAATTGTACCTGTGCACTGCACTTAACGAAGCCTTAAAGGATGAAATAAAGGTCAGTATTAAATTTGACCTAAACACATTTATTTCTATTTATTTTACAAAAAAAAAGATTATCTTTAATGTTCATTGAAATTTAACCATCATTTTCAGTTGCGTCTAAGTAAGCATGTTCTAAACTAGTTATGTGACTTGGACTTGCGGAAAACTGGGACATCTGTTGTGGGATACTTTCTTGTTCATAATTATTATAATTTCCTGGGAGAATTTTATACTGATTCCCAGAATATATAGATTGGGGGGATAGGGGAGAGGGATGATCAGAACAATGGGAAAAGGATGTTGAAGGGCGAGTAGAAATTTATGTTTCTGAGGACGAGGGCAAACGTTGATTATCGTATGTAGTTTGATTGTAATAAGAAGAATGAGAACGTGATGCCTGTAAACGTTTTATAAACATGCCATCAATTTTGTATATTAACAGCTGCCTTTTTTCATCGGGAAGCTTTCTTAATTTTTTCGCCAGCATTTTTGCGTAAAGATCACATTCGTCTTCTTCAGGAGGTCTTTTATTCAGCGCGTTTTGTAGTGACGAAAAAGCTTCTTTCATATCGCGCCCAGTAATTGCTGCTGTAATTCAGGAGGAACTTGTCCACGTCGGCGAGGAGTTCGTCTGGATGCTGAAGAAGATTGACTCGAATTGGCGTTGCCTTTATTGTTTGCGCTCGAAGTTGTTTTGCCAATAATTTCAACATTTGATGTTGACGGTTCACTACTTATGTCAGCTTCACTTTGCAGTTCTTCGGTTTCAGTATTTTGTTCCTATAAATGATAAAAATAGAATATTTAGACATTTTTAAAGTTAATAAAAATACTGCAAAGTAACAAACTAAATTTTAAATAATTTTTCCTTGCAGATGCCTTCATTTGCAGAAGAATGGATGGCAATAGAAAAGGGACTTAGAAGATTTCCACACTACGTCGGTCAATCGATGGGGAGCACATAATAATACAATGCCCAGCTAACAGCGGATCTGAATATTACTACAAAAAAACTACAAAAGATCATTTAGCATAGTTCTTTTAGCTTTGGTTGACAGTAACTTTCGCTTTACTTTTGCTGATATTGGAAGCCAAGGAAGAATAAGTGATGGTGGCGTACTTAAGCATAGTTTATTGTGGGAAAAAATTTGCTCAAACAAACTTAATCTGCCAGAACATTGTCCTTTGCCAGGTTCAAATATAGAAGCACCCTTTGTGTTTTTAGGCGACGGAGCATTTGCACTTAGTACTCATATTATAAAACCGTATCCAGGCACTCATGAACTTGGTTCACTAGAACGAATATATAACCAAAAGTTGTCATCGAGTCGTGTAGTGGTAGAAAACGTTTTTGGGATACTGGCATCAATCTTTCACATTTTTAGAAAACCAATATCACTGGAAGTAGATAAAGTATCACTAGTAAAGAAGTAAAACATCAGAACGGACTTATAACCCTACTGCCACCTTTGATATACTAGATGATGATGGATCCATTATTCAACCTGGTTCATGGAGACAAGGAGTAGATAGTACTTGTGCTATTAGACCATTACAGAATATACCCCGCAGATCAACCCAACATGCAACTCAAATAAGGGAAAAGTTTACTTCATATTTTTGTAATATGTAAAATATTTAATTTGGTGTATTATTTTATGTTGCTAATAAAAACAAACAATTTTTTTAATCTTACCTCAACCTTACCTCAAAATTTTCGGTGTTTATGGTGGATTTGCATTGGTACATTGCTCCCAAAGAAGCCTCCATAACTTTAAAAGCAAATCATATTATTATGCCTATGAGGAATAGCTAATACCTTCTGGAGATCAAAACTTACTACTAAATATGAGTTTTCTTTTCTCCTGACATTTTTTGTTTCTCTAGAAAAGTTTGCTTAATTGTATCCTTTTCCTCGATATGCTCCTTATAATTTTTGGTCTCTGCTTCAGTCTTTAACTCCTCGCTTAGATTCATAAATCTCTCGCATTTTAGGCATTTATCTTTTTTTGGGACGTGAATTCCAATGTTGTAATTTTCTTTTAACAAATTCAAAAATTTTCCCTTTTTTAAAAACTGGCGATTATTTTTTTGTTCAGTAAAAACATACATTTTGTAAAGGTTATTATAGCTTTTTATATCAGCAGGAAAATATGTTTTTGAAGATGAACTTCGGCAATAATGCAAGTGTTGAACAAGTTCGGTTTTAGTCTTGTTAGACGGTACATGGATTCCTCGCTGATCAGGCTGTGGAAATTTTTCATACTCCTCATTATTTGAAACAGTTCTCAATAATCGCACGGTCACGGATAAAGTTGCAAGTAAAAACTGCCTGCAAACGCGTGTTGGTATACTATTTTTTAGTATACTATATTCCACTGTTATTTTTCTATTTTTTAATTTTTTTGATTTACGCCGTCTCTTAACTGAACAAACCGAAGTACAATCACTAATAAATCGTTTCTGCTTGTCACTACTTGCCAAGCCCCAAAAAAATCAAATATAGATTTTCTTTCTTCTTCAGAAAATAAATTACAATCATTTTTGCAGCTATTTTTATTTCTGCACGGGTTTTCCTTCATTTTTTTTTTCACAAATTAATTTTCCTGAAGTGCTTAAGTATATCAATCCCAAATCTTTTTGTTTCTTGCGTTCCTCTCGTTTGCTGACTGAGTTCTTCTTAATCTTTATTGAAATAGCCTGATCGCCTTCATTTATTTATTTCTGAAAGTTACTGCTATTTTCTTTATCATTTTCGTCTGGAAAATATTGGACTCTTCTTTTCTTATTAGGTTTTTCAAAGTCTTCTTCTTCATTTTTGGAACTGCTCATATTTTCCTCAATTTCATAGTCTTCATCAGAATCTGTAGTAAAATCAGTCTCAATTCTGGCACTGGTTGTGGCTTGTGTGATAACTGGTTTCCGCACTGGCATTTTTTCCACAATAACTTTTGGGCTTGGTCCCAAACTATTTATAATTTCATTGGTGTTTTCCAAAATTATCACATCCTCTTTCAAAGCTGCGTCGAGGGGACAAACTTCATCGAGGACCTCTACCAGCATGCTATTATCCAATTCAACATTTGACGACATTTGGCAACTAGCATCAGGATCATCTTCTTTATTGTTTTTTTTCAAGTTTTAAAAGCTTTTGTGTTCTTGAATGATACATTTCTAAAAATTAACAAAAAAAATCGATAGTATAGCATAAAAGGCATAAGCGCCATTTATAAAATACACAATATTACATTATTGTAGCAAGAAACTAATACACCATTAGTTAAAAATTAATCTTTTTGGTAATTTAGATACACTAAATACCGAAAACTTCTAGGACAAAACCTTTTAAGGCGAAAAAAAGCATTAAATCATTTGCATTGAATAGCATAGGTGTAATGTCGCTTGTGCCAAACAAAAAGTACTGCATGCAAATTGGCATAAACGTCACATTTTTAAAATCAGATTTGAGTGATTAGGCAGATATAATTGTTATTATAATTAGATTTATCTACTAGTCTGTCAAATCCTTTTGTTTAAAAACAATTTAAATCTACCTTTAGCTCACAAAAACTGCCGATAAACACGCACGCAGGCACCTGTGTAAAGCTTATGACCATCTGGCGCTTATGCCAAACAAAAGTGGGGGGGGGGGAACTCTTGGCGTTTGTGCAAATTTTAAAAGCATTTCACAACCAAACGGATTTTTTGTGGCATAAGTCTCAAACGTTATTAGATGCGGAATAAAAGCCGCTTTAATTTGATGTAAATAACCGATTTTTGAATTTTTGGCGCTTGTGCCGTTCTGCCTTGAACGCGTCGATATAGGCTTATAAATCTCAATGGCTCCAGCACCGGATTTAATCGATTCCTTTTTTTTTCTTAAATGGCTTCTAAATGTAGCCATTAAAGAATCTTTTTTTTTTCTTTAAAGCTGATATAGGAATATCCAGTTTCTCGCTTAAACGAACCCATGCATCATTAATCTTTTTTTTATCTTCATGGAAATTATGTTTTGGGTCCCATATCACATCTTCCACTTGATATTCTTCCAAGAACTGTAGTGTGAATTCATTAGTCCATTCTGCTATTTTTTTAATAACCACTTCCAAAAAACAAAATAACTATAACACACTCGCAAAAGTCGTACCAGCTAACTACAGAATTTCAGAACGACGTCAAATACGACGGCAGACGGTAGGAACGAGAGTATGTACGCTACGCTCGCGCCTCCCAACCTCTCGCTTCATGCTGCCTTTGATCTGCGCCTAAAAAACCGACAAATAGTGGAGACATGTCGAGACAAGGCGCGGAAGGCCGAGACGAGATGAGCGCACATACTACACTCTCGCTCTCGCTTGGTCTCGCAGACACTCGCCAAGAGGGTGGAGGTAGCATAAGAAAACTTGTAATATTCTAGAAGGAAACATGTTTGATGCAGTTATGTATAGAATATAATAGTGCTTCAAGCCATTAATATCCCATTGGAATAGAATTAGGAAAACTGGATATTTAACATTGCTGTTGAAGATGAAATGAACCTTTGAAAGCTTTTCTCTGTCTACCTACTTTACTCTTTATTTTTGACTTTGAACAAATCTAACCTGTATTGCTGTGCAGCCAGTTAGTCAACGCATATTAAAAAACACGCTATGACTTTTTAAACAGAAGATATAGGTAGATCTGCAAAAGTAAGTAAGTCTACAGCAGCCTTCTACTTAGCAATGCACTTTTATCATATTTTAGTTTTTTTAAAAAAAATTTTCTCTGCGAGAGAGGAATCAAATATATCTTTAAGAAAAAGTTTTCAAAACGCTGTTTTTAATTACATTTCATGTCTTTTACTTTAGTGTTGCCATATTTGATAATTTTGCATAAATATGCTATGAAAGAATATAATTTATATTTGAATTTTAAGTGGATTCAAGTGAATTCTATTAGAAATAATACTTAAATTAAAAACCACACTTCTTATAACAACGTGGATAAAGTTAACATACTTTTCATAGATCTGCTACTTCACATTTTAGTACTGATATATTTTAGCTTTTATCTTCTAGTCTCTTTGAATGATTTTCGATGAATATAACGAACATACATGAGTACATAAGCTTCATTTCATAATTTTTTTATAGGCTTAACTTTTTCTGGAATCAACTCTTTTTCAACATATCATTGAAAATGTAGACCATATATATTGCACCTAACGAAGACAAAATAAAGAGTTTCAGACTTATTTAGTAATTTTGTCATTAGGAGATAAAGTACTGCACTTTACAGTCAGTTAGAAAGAACATTTTTGGAATTATCTTGTCAATCGTTCTTTATCCATAGATAGCTAATTGATAACATTTAACATTTGTAACTCCTTCTAGCTTAGAGCTAGTTTCTGCTCACTTTTAATATCTTGAACCTTGGTTGCTAAAAGATAATACATATTTAAAAAATGTGTAAAAAAGGTTCTAAGTATTCTGATAAGACAGTTACTCAATAATAAGTAAAACACTTTGTTCATGCTACATAATACGAGAACTATTGAAATGATCATATTTTATTAGAAACGGAACACTGAACAAAAGATTGCTAAAAACATATTAAGTGTATACATAATACACATTTATCGGGTATCAACCCCTTGGAAAAAATAAGTTACACTAATAAAATCTTAAATAGACAGAAGGCACGAGTGATACATTGTCTTGAATCTCTTGAAAAAATGCTTTCCACTGATAGCATAGAAAGACACAATACAAAAAACTCTGTTTATCAAAGAAAACAATAAATTACAAAATATTTTTTTTTTATTAATATTTAATTAAATGTTTGAAATGATAGCTTCCGATATATTGGCATGTCTCTTAAGAATTCTAATCATGTTTCATTACCGAAAAAAACCGTTGCTTATAAATATATAATTATCACAGAATTCACTTCTTATTAAATGTTTCTTAAGGATAGCTCAACGTTTTAACGAAAGGTATCCAGGAAGAAAAACTGATTCTGTCATTTTTGTAATATAATGACAGATAAAATAAAAACAGAATCTCGATTAGTTAAAAAAATTTGCTTTAGTAAGGCGTGTACTTTTTATTTAAATAAGCATGTTAATAAGCAAAAGTATCGGAATATCGAGAACTCACACGTATTTAGAGAAGGGCATACCCAGTACCCCTAGAAAATTATTTACTATTTAATGGCCACCTAGATCCCCAGACCTAACACATCTTGACTTCTTTTTGTCGGGCCACCTAAAATCTGCGATTTTTAAAACGAAACAGAGAAAAAGTTTGATAAAGAACAAGTGAGATACATTCCTTTCATTTTATAGAAACTGTTCTTAGCATTATTTTATTTAGTTTTTCATTCCAAATATATGTTTTAATAAAATATATTTAGTTTATTTTTACATACTAGAACTCCTAAGGTTTGAAAAAGAGAAAACTGTAAAGAATATTATGTTTGACCGACATATTGATATAGCTTCTTTTAAAAAGTGCACCTTTAAATTAATGTTAAGAATGCTGTTTCTCTCCTTCACTGGTCGGCTGATTGTATTAGCACCTCTGCCATGTTGTAATTTTTTAAATATTTTCCTATTTATAGTTTTCCTATGATCCATCACCAAAGTAATCACCTGGCACATCCAAGCTATAAATATGTTAAACTCTTGCTATGTTTTTCTTACGTAACCTAAATTATTAATTTTAGTATTTGATTCTCAATGGTTTTTTAACTAAGTAAGGCATAAACTATTATTGGACTCCCTCAAGGGTATGCTAATATTTCCTGTAATTTTGATAAGAAGCACATTGGAGAGACAAAGAGGAGAATAGGTTTGGTTTCTATAAATTCAGTAGTCATGTTAAGTTTTCTTTGAAAATAACGAGTAAGTATACCTTAAATGATGAAGTGGATAATATAACCTGATCTAGAAGAACTTTTTCTCTTCTTTTTTAAAAAGTATATTAATCAGCTGATGGAACTAGATACCTGCTTAATTCCGAGTAGTAAATCTACTAAAAGCAAACCTAAACTTAATAAATACTTTTAAGATGATTATCATTGAAATGGTTAAATAGCTTTCTCATTGGATTACATATATTAAGTTCTCTTTAAGAGCCCCTGGTACATTGGCAGTTTGTCAAGGTTTTACCTGTGGCAAAATATGGATTTGTAAATATTTAGGAGCAAGCTTGTAGACATATTGTATTGCTCGTTTAAAAGCAATAAAAAATTAAACAGTGATGACAACAGTTGAAACTTAGAAATAAATCCCATACCTCAAGGTACGATTAAACTAATGCAAAATAAGCACTTCCTGCCACTATATATCTGACCTCCCTTCTTGCAGTTCTTAAACCATTAAAACCTAAGGCAACTCCACAGCAGATATTGATACTCAAATTTCAGCTTACCTTCAACACATTGATTAAAAAATTTACACTTTTTCATCAGTTTTTTGGTTTCAGTGTCTCATATAACAATATTTTTGATATTATAAAGAATAGAAATATTATAGATTAAAGCTTTTCGATCATTAGTATAGTTTTTTTAGACTTATTTCTTATAGCAGTAATAGTCATAAGCTTTTAAACTAGATTGCAAGCAAGGACTGGAAAAAAAAAGTTATTTCAAAATTTTCCAAACTTCTATTTTTCTTTAAGTTTTTTATTTTTGGACCTATTTGACTTAGAAATTAGATTAGGTTCAAATTGTAGCAAATTATAAATTTTTTGGCGTAAACTGATTTAGGACGTTATTTGACTAACTAGTTTTTTTAGGAGATTTTAACGAATTTTGAGTAAATAAAATTTATAGTTAAGGACTTACTATAAGGTTGTGTGGATCTTAAAAAAGCATTCTGCAATTCTCGAGTAACATTTTCGGAATTTACCACTGCCATTCTCATTCCGTAAGATTGGCATATTCCTAAGGCCTGAGTAAAAGTTGCCTTCAAGCAAAAAAATATGTATTATATAATATACCTTTAGATTTTCATAAATTTGGACTTACTGTTTTATTCCATATATAATATCTATCGCTAAGCCTAATGGGTGGTATAAGAGGGCCCAGATCGGCACTAGAAATTGCTAAAGCTAGCAAAAGAAAAAGTTTTAAGAGACTTTGAAGAACTTCCATTATTTAAACTGGCATGGACTATCAATTATTTACTGGACTTCACAATTGCTTACTATAAATGTTTTAAAAAGTATTATCAATGAAATAATTTTGTCATCGATTACTTATTATACTTATCCCATAGTAAATTATGAACAATACATGTTCAATCAATCATAGTCTAAATTGCAATAAAAACGGATTATTAGTTAATGATACTGGTAATTCACAGTAAAAATATAAAAATAACATAGCCAGATAAACATAAACTTATTAAACTGTTTATAACATTTAAAATATGGCTTTAGTTTAAATAAAATCCAGACCACTTACAAAACCTGCGGTTTTCATCAAATTTAGTAATAAAAAAGCTTCATAAAGAGGTCGTTATCGCTTGGAACAAACGAAACCCAGTATTTTTTTCTATATTTATCGCCGTATCTTTAGAGAGAAACTGTATGAATAAAATTTTATTTAAAAATAAAAACAATACCTGTTACTTAACAAAAACTTATTTAATTTAAAATGAGATTAGCTTTAAGTTAATGTTTAAGTTTGGCGCACTACTTAATAAACTTCATCCAAGTAGGAAATACTGCCGACCTCTCTTACGCCTCCGAGTTTCTTTAAGTAAATTTTAAGAGTAAGAAGAGGAAGTTACGCGTATTAGAAAATCTCCTTTAACTTTATTTTCAAGTATAATGCACTAAAAAGGCTGTATTTGAAAGGATGTAGAGATTAATAAATGTAAGTAGAATATTGAAGGTATGTTTAAGAAAAGAAATATTAAATACGGCTTTATATAATATGTCGCCTTACCATTTTAAAAATTAAGACAGTTGTGCGAGAGAAATTCAAAATTCAAAAAATTCAAAAGACTTTTATTACCACTTAAACATTGTACATAGAAAATTTATTTTTTTTATTACAAGAATTTACACAATGCTAAGAGTAATGCGGACCGAACTGCGATTATAAAAACAACAGATAACACATACACGAGCTAGCGCGCATGTGCTGCTCAGACCGTTAAAACATACTAACCTAATTACAACTAAAAGAAGAATAAAGACTTTCCCAATTATAATTATTAAGAAATTAAGTCATTAAACTTTAAAAACATATAAAAGCTAAAAACAAAAAAAATATAGTGTAATAATTTACTATATCAATTACATTAATATAGGTACCATTTGTGCAATAGACAGAGAGGAGGGAGAGCGGCAAAAAACACGAGCCGAGGCTGGAAAACCAGGGCAACACGACACAAAAAGGAATAGATATTCCAAAATTAACCATTTAAAATTTTATTTTTATGCCTGCAAGACCAACAAGACCAGTGTTGATTTAAAAAGTAAGAACTCAAAAATAATATGGTTACAATTAAATAAAAATAATTAAATTATATTTTTAATAAAAATTTGGTGGTGTGAATTTGTTAAAATGCCTATGTTAGTTGAGAATTAAGAAGAATTTCTTTAACATATGCAATAAATTTCTTTGGTGAACTATTTTTAATGTAATCCGGTAACTTGTTCCACATATGAATGCCTACATACTGGAATGATTTTTTAAAACCTGATGTTCGATGAAATGGAATTCTAATCAAGTTTGGATTTCTTAATCATGGTGAAAAAATAAGTCTCTTAAATATGGCGGCTGACCTGATTTAATTATTTTGTAAATTAAATTATACATATGCCACTTCCTTCTATTTCTCATATTTAATATAAAATGTGAATTTAGATAAAGAGTAATGTAGTCTCTATCTATATGATATATTAAAGGAAAAACGCATACAACTATTTTGCAGTTTTTGCACCGTCCTTGACAGAGATACGGTTAGTGAGTCGCCATACACAATGTCTGCATAATCAACCAAAGACAGTACAAGCGAATTGCAAAGCAAATATTTGGTGTTTGATGGTAATTGATTTTTGTATTGATATAAATTTTTTAAACGACAGTAAGCAATTTTAATTTTGTTCTTAATGTGGGAGGCAAAGCTGAGATTTGAATCCAATATAACCCCTAGATTACGTTTTTCCGCAGCGGTTGGTATAACTGTTCCATTAATATTAATTTAAAATTTTTTTATGCAATCTAGAAGATGACTTTTATTTTGTGAAAAAAACATTGCACATGACTTTGAAGCATTTAATTTGAGGTTATGGTTTTCAGCAAGCAAAGCAATCTGATTTAAGTCGGCGTTAATTTTATTCTGTGCCACCTGAACGTCTGATATTTTAAAAGAATTATAAATTTGGGAGTTGTCAGCAAATTGATGCAGCTTAGAATTTCCGATGCACTGATTCATGTCCGCAATATATAAAGAGAAAAGTAAGGGGCCTAATATGGAACCCCTGGGTCTAATGAGGCACCCCTTTTTTAAATGACAAAAACCTTGAAAATTTAAATTCACCATCATTCACCGTTCGGACACAATGGAACCGATCTTTAATATAAGAGCTAAAAAATGTATGGCATTTGCCGAAAAACCATAATAGTGCAGTTTGCCAAAAGCATTTGGTGATCTATGGTATTAAATGCTTTACTTAGATCTAAAAGAGTTAAGCAAGTTATTTCCTTTGAATCCTCTTTAAACCTGATATCATTAACTGGCAATCAGGAATAATTTTTAAATTATAAACATAGTCAGCTATTTCGTTATATACGTGACGTTCTAAAATTTTTGAAATGACAGGCAGAATACTTATTGGCCTAATGTCTTTATAATCTCTTGGACAAGGTATTTTTGGTAAGGGAATGAGTATCGCTTTTTTCTAATCATCGGGGAATTGGTTTTCTAAGATGCAAGACAAAAAGGAAGACATAGTATAAGATCTCTAATGGAAATTCCATCACCATCTATTGCATTTGACCCTATTTTATTTATAATATCGACAGATTTATTTATATTATTTAGGGCCCACGGTGTTCGAAAAAAAATTATTTAAGTCCTCGGGTAAATTGAGATTTTCAAAAATAGGGTCAATCTTTTTTTTAGTAAAATTAAGTTTTTTTGCTTTGTTCCAAAATTCTTTACTCTTTTCTATAGACATTTGCTTGAAAAAGGTAATTTTTTCACGATTAATTGCGTGTTTAGTATAATCTTTTAATTGCCTGTAATATGTCAAATTCACGAGAGTTTTTTGTCGAGTATATATATAGTTATCCATGGCGTAAATGGTCTATCCTTATATAGTCTTGTTTTAATCGGAACGTATTTATTTATTAAATAGGAAATATTATTGCTAAGTAATGACACTTTTTGATTAATGTCAGAAATATAATAAATATTATGCCACTGTAGGCCTCCTCCCCAAATGAAGTCATGTTAATACTATTGTAGTCCCTGGACCTAACAACTTTTTTACATAATTTAGATTTTGGTAAGTTTAAAATCGCTTGAACTAGATTATGATCAGATATGGACTCCGATATACAGGTAGATTGAGAGCTAAGACACTCGATGTTACTGCTAGCTACAATGACGTCAATAAGGGTATTAGACCGATTGTTGATTCTAGTAGGGTTATTAATCAGTTGCCGAAGATCGAATACTTCCAAAAGATACTTAAAGTTTTGAGTTGTTGCAGTTGGTCTAAGTAAATATATATTAAGTCCCCCATAAAAATTATACTATCATAGCATGGAACAGATATAGTAAAAATGTCTTCAACAAGTTCAAGAAATGTAGGCATGCTAGAAGAGGGTGGCGTATACATATTTACTAATAAAATATTTTTTTTATTTGCAATAAACCTTATACTTAAATACTTAAACTCATCAGTTATATGGGGAAATGTTACTAAAGAGACCTTAATGACTTTCTTTGCATAAATACCAACACCGCCACCCCGCCCATTCCGATCTATCCTGATAAAATTATAATAAGGTATATTAAAAATCAAGCTATCATCATCTGGTGTAAGCCAAGTCTCTCTGTACCTCCCAAAATATCAAAGTCATATTCACTGGCATAATTTAGAAATTCATCGAAACCGGTTTTTATGGAGCGAAGATTTAAATGAGCAACACTGAAATTGGCCTCAGATTGCCGATCCTGCAGGATTTCAAAACTATCCCCCATTGTATACGTCAACCCTTCGCCACCCCAACCCGTGCCAAACCGCCCCACCGCTCCAAATTCCATGCCATTCCACAAAAAAATGCACAAAAAAAAACAGTCGACTATATGGTAATATGCAAACATATAATAAGAAAAAAATGTGGCCTTTTGTTATAGCGGTAGGAAGTTTTATCCACTTCCTACCGCCCAAAAAACCAGATGTGAACAAAATAATAATATTCCAAAAGTTTTCCATATTATATTCTATGCCCCCAAAAGATATTATTTATTTTTTTAATTTATTATAAATATATTGCTCAAGAACTTTCGTTATAAAACTTGTTAAAATTTATGCTTATCCTAATTACCATAATTAATAATAATAATAATAATAATAATAATAATAATAATAATAATAATAATAATAATAATAATAATAATAATAATACCAATAATAATAATAATAATAATAAAACTTGACTTAAAATTGAAATCGCTACTAATAAACAATCAATTTTTTTTTTAAATTTATCATGAAGTATTGAAATAAACCTGACAGAATATTTTATAATGCAAATTAAAATTATATTAACATATAATTGTCATACAATGAAGAACCCCTAACAGCATAATAAGACCCGTGACCTGCATAAAGCATAATAAATATATTATTAGAAGGACAGACCCCAAAAATCCTGAATCCAAGTAAAAAGAGGGAAAGCACATCACTTTTAGTCACTAACGGAAATCATGTTAGCACTAATGAGCCCCTGAAAGTCTTCCTCTGAACTCACTTGATATTTCACACCATTAGCCATGACATAAATTTTGTCCCGGGATGTCCAACAGGAATTCTTAAAATGGCTTCTTACAACCTTAAACAATTTTCCTACCGCAGGATTAAGGACTTCGGTAATTAAAAGTTTATGTCCCTTAAGACGTTTTTTATTGTAAAGAACATCGTCGCGGAGCCACCGTTGGCAAAACGAAACTCTAACTGGCCTGGGTTTGGTATCAACGGCGGTGTTTGAGTTTATCGTTTTTTTTTCGCCTAGACGATTTAAAAAAATTATGTCGCTTTTTGTAATTTTGATGCCAATATTAGTGTTAACTATTTTAATAACTGTTGTATACAATTCTTGTTGTTCATGTACGCCATGTCTAAGTAAATTGTTTTGATTTGTTGATATGGCCGCCTTGTCTGCTTCCATCTTTAGTTGAGCTATCTCTGATCTTAGGTCCTGTAGACTATGAATGGTAGATTTTTCAAACTCCAAAAATTTTTTCTTTAGGGTTGCACTTATATCTGTATCGTCAGATGGGTCTGTAGATGTCGATTTAGCCTTATTTTTTGAACCAAGATCCTTTTTAAAAATTTTAAGTTGACTGTCAAACTTTACTGCCATTTCTTCTAACCTATCGTTCAGCTTCTGAATATCCATTGAGTTTTTGTAGGAAGTTTCTTCGTTTTTTGATTTTACCATAATTTGTTGTTCTAACTGACACTTGCACAATAGGTTACTATAACTTTTGGAAACCATTTACTAATTTAAACACCAAAATTTTGGAAAAAACTAAGAGACCAAACGATCTTCACTCAGCAGCGCCATCTCACAAATTCACGTAATGAAATGCGGTGGAAATTACTAAAAGTTCAAAAATTAAGTTTTTTTTCCATTTTTAGGCATCCTAATTCCAATAATAATTTACGATTTTAATATGATGATACTTTTCGCATTCTAGGAAAACTAAAATTATAAAATAA
The DNA here is from genome assembly GCF_022605725.1 of Anthonomus grandis grandis. Lineage (NCBI taxonomy): Eukaryota > Metazoa > Arthropoda > Insecta > Coleoptera > Curculionidae > Anthonomus > Anthonomus grandis. The sequence continues at coordinate 15,675,485 of NC_065556.1, forward strand.
ATCCGCTTGAGTAATAGAAAACTACGAAGTAATGGAGACGAGAGAAGATCTACTTCAAAATTTTTTTCAATTTTAAGCATTATAAAAAACACATCTAAAATGGCTACTAGACTGAAATGAGATAAACACGAGGAGAAGAAAAAAAACTTTGTATTTTGGTAATTTGAAACTTAAATATTATTGACGATGGAAACATTGATGTTTGCTATAAACTACGTAAAAGAAAGAGTTTTTTATGACTGTAATTAGGAACTGAGAAAAGGCATAGACGGCAAAAGATCAACATAATAAAATAACAAAACTCAAGCCAATTCACATTATAATTAGGAGCTGAGAATCGGTAGATAAGACACGAAATTTTTTTATTTTTAATTCAATATTTTTTCAAATTTGAGCCACTTTGAAGATCGAACCATCTTTGATGGTCATAATGAGTTGATGCTAGCCATAAGCAGTTTTACAAACTATGTAAGAAAATCTCAATTTCGAGAAGATTTATAGCGTAGTGATGACTTAAAAGGTTATAAAAACAATAAGCATTTTTGTCATTTTCGATCACATAATGCTTGTCTTATGCTGAGCCAAACGTATAAACAAATACATATAAGAATATTTACAATATTTTATATAATTGCCAAGTACAGATTCTAAAATCTTAAGAAAGAGTAAATCAGTAATGTAAATCAAAATTATAAAGAAATAGTATGTTATCAACATATATAAAGACACACTAGTTTGTATTTTTTATATGCCAATCCAACAGGATCTTTGAATCCACGTAAACTCTCAAGTATTTAAAACTTAAAACTACTCCTTTAATATCTTAAATTTTAAAAATAGATGTTTCTTGAAAAAGAATAAGTTATAGTTAAAAACTTTCTACAAATATTCAAAGAGCATGTGATGCTCATAGTGATGCCTTTACACAAACGGCTTTTCTTGTAGATATAGTGTCATTAGCCAAAATATTAAATTCAAGTCCTGTGACTATTAATAAATATTAATATAGAAAAATAAGGAATTTGGTAACATTGTCAATTCGTAAGGAAAAAAGAGCGTTTCTAGATTTTCACTTCAAAGTTGATCCTAGAGGTTTTTGGAAAACTGAAATATATTAATGTTAACTCAAAACCACTTAGTGATCCTACTAAAATAGGAGATTCTGATAGCTTTAGTAACTATTTTGTAGACAGGGTACCTTTTTCTTTTGGTAGGTTTGTCGATAGGAATTTTGAGTTTTTAGTAGTAAGCAATGAAAAAATTCAACAAATATACCATTAAAAGTAATGCTGCTGGCGCTGATGGTTTTAGTCGTAAATATATTGATCTGCTTCTGCCTCAGTTGTTACCTCTAATAACTTTTGTCATGAATAAATGTCTTTCTACCTATAAATTTTCAGCAGTGGAAAATTGCGAACGTTGTGCCCATTGCGAAAGTAATTATAAACGTTAATATTATTAATATTATTATTATTATTATTATGGAACATCATGGAACATACTGATTTTAGACCTATCAGTCAGAAAAGATTATTTCTGTGCAAATCAACTATTATAATTCTGAGTATGCTATATAACGTGCGAGTCAATCAGCAGACATTATGATATTTTGTGATTAAAATAAGCAGACGTGTCTGCTGCTTCTTGATTACAGCAAGACGTTTGATACTGTTAGTCATATACTCTTATGCCTAAATTTTAAACACTTTAGTTTTGGACAAGGTGCTTTAATCTTACTTAGGAGCTATTTATCTGATAGACAACAGAAGGTGTGTGTTAATGACATTTCATCAAGGGCTATATTGGAGTACCGTAACATGGGGATACTTTGATCAATTTTTTTCTACATTTGGGATTCTAGCTACTCTAATATAGTTTTACAGTAATCAAAAATAACCTTAGCAATCGGTTTTATTTGATAAACATCCTACAAATAAATAAACTTTGAAAAACTACATATTTTTGAGAAAAAAAAATAAAAAATTATGTGATCAAAGATAAAGTTAAGTTGGGGATACTTTGATCATCAATTTATTTTGTATGGATTTGTAAAGTAACCCCTTTTAAAAAGTGCCTTGAATTAAAAAACTATTTTTAAATTGTAGATATAGGCTATACAAAAAAACAAAAACTTAAAATAAGATCATTTGATTGATAAAAATAGTTTTCTGTTAATAAATAATAGAAATAAAAAACTCGCTTTACTTAGAAAAATATATTTAGCAGTTACATATTATTGAACATAAACGGTGTCAGAAGTATTATCATTCATTCGAAAACATAAACAAAAGAAAATACCACTTCGAAAATACATTAAAAAAATACAGGAATGCTGGAGGAAAATTCATAATAAACATTCAGATCTTCGTCTAATTTTTCTGTGGGATTGGATTGAATTGCAATAATATCCTCATTTCTGATCACAGAAACATCATCCGGCACGAGTTTAAATTTGGTTTTGTTTGTACTAATAGCTTTAAGACTGGTAACTAAAATTTTGGGATCTATTTCAGTAATCTTACATAGATATTTGTAAGGTCTTTTGCCTCTCTGCGAAGAATATTTTGTCAAAATATATTGGCCAACTTCATATATATCAAGCTTTTCTAAGCGTAAAGGCTGTTCTGAACTTTTATTGATTTCCTGTCGAAGCTCTAACAAGTTCATATCGTCTTCGCTGTCAGAAATATTATCCAAGACTGTTGTAGGAAAACTATATCCAGGTGTAATGTTATCTTCCTGAGCTTTTACTGATGCCGTAGATATACTACAACCAGGTGCAACAGCTAACCGTTTCTCCTTTTGTTTTTTGGTTGATTCGGATCGCCAAATCGCTGCTCCTTTAATATTGTAGTAAGGGCGCTTTCTACGTCAGCAGTAGGATCTATGGCATCAGTATCCCGGGGTAATTTTTTAAAAACTTGTTCTCGGTCTAGAGGGTAAATACCAGAAGCACTAAATGAACGTATTAAATTACGTTTGATCGCTGATTTTATTAAAGTATCAGACTTCTGTCGTGGAAGTCTTGCATCCATGTAGTTCAATGTCTTATTTAGAAGTTTAGCAAATGTGTCCTTAGGAACCGTTGAGAGTCTTAAGTTTTGCAACTTTCGTTCTGAAAGTATAGCTCTCCAGGATTATTTTAATGGCCTGAAAAATCCGACGTCAAGTGGTTGACAAAGAATTTGGAATCAAACAGACGAAATCAATTTAATTTTCTGCACACAACTTCGTAACTTCGGGATCCATATGGAGGTAATAGAGTCCCATCAGCGAACCCACATATCATAACGGTAGTGCAACTTTTTGAATGGTAGGCATAACCTTCTCAGGGTATTTTACGCCACGCCTATAAACACCAAGTTTTTTTCCCAGGATCATCGGAAAGATTCGATTCGTCATAATTAAATATATTTGCACTGGGAAGATCTCTTATTACCACTTCTAGATTATCATAAAATATATTTAAAGTTTCTTTGGACACCGCAGCCCTCGCCCTTTTTATGTTAGTAGCTAATCTTTGCCCGTAAGAGTCTTGTGCGTCTGTGCCTGTGTAGAAGACTATATGTCCAATCAACACCAGGAATATTGTTTTTAAATTGATTAACAACATCACCCTTTTGGTCTAAGTAATACTTGGCCAGCATCCTTATGTCCATGAGACCTAATGGAAATCCCCAGTCTGCACATTTTGAAGCCACCTTTAGTATTGCTATTTCTTCATGTTTGGTAAAAATAGTGGGACGAACTGGTTTATTAATATGTTTTCCCTTGTAGTTATTATAGAGAGTTCCAAAAGGAATATTAAATTGCTTTGAAGCTTCTCGTATTGAGCATATACCATCCACCACTTCTTTCAATGCATGCTCCAGCTTTTCAGGGGTATAATTTATATAATGTCTGCTCCCCAGCACCCTTTTATGCTCGCGAGGCATTCCTGGAAAGAAAAAAATAATAATAATTTAATAATTTCTGGAAAGATAATTATAATATATGTTAATAGGGCAACTTTGATCAAGCGATCAATGTTACCCCATAGCCCGATCAAAGTTACCCCATGGAACAAACATGGTTCTATAAATAACCCTTAACTTAAATTTCACTAAAATCTTTTTGAAATCTACTAAGTAATATACATTAAAGTTAATACGAGAAAGAACATAATGGTAATATATGTACTTACCTTTATAGCCTTGAAGTTTGCTGACTTACAAAAACAGAGCAAACCACATGTAGACTTAAGATAATATTTTTTAACATCAATGCACAATTACGGCGGTCTGTGACTCTCAACTAACTGGCTTAACTAATGAACCAAGCAGATGTCCAGTTTCATTGTCGTACTATGGGAAATGGTGACGGCGCAATTATTATAGGAAGTTTTGATCAAAGTTTAACCCGTATTTAAAGTATCCCCATGTTACGGTACCCCAGGAAAGTATTCTTGGCTCTCTTTTGTTTCCTATATATACCTCGGATTTTCCCAGTGATCTTAATTTCATAAATGCTTATGAGTATGCTGATGATCTCCACCTTTATTATTGTTTTAACTATAAAAATGCCTATATATCTGAATCACGTATTAACGATGATCAGGGATATATCGAATGTAATTGTCACACTGTTTGACATTAAATCTTAATAAGACACAACTTCTTATATTTGGAAGATTCAAGGACCTACTAAATTCGCTTAAACTTGTTATTAGTACTACCAGAATAAATCCTTCGAGTACCTGCGAGAACTTGGGTGTTTATTTTAATAAGAATCTAAGATTTGAAAAGCATAGATCTGTAATTCTCCAAATAAGTTTTAGAAAATTAGGAACACTTTATATTCATAGAATAGATAGAGTCTCATTTTATAATTTTTGTCTTATTGTGATGTTGTCTATTGGCCTGCTCTTTTATTAGAGGATAGAGTTAGCCTGTAGAGATTGCAGAACAGATTTTGCTATGGTCCTCCTAAATTTGATCATATTTCTAAATTATATAATGGCTCCGGATAACAAAAACTTCAAAAAAGATTCGAGCTAAATTTAAATACCCTTGTTTTTAAAATTAAAAACGTGAACTACCAGTATATATTTTGAACAAGCTTATTAGGGGCGTATCATCCATTTTTCTTTAAGAGACCAAACGAAAACAAAACAAAGGTAAGAACACAAAGTCACGGTCTCATCAAATCTCTTATTAGGGGCTCTTATGTGCATAATCGACATACTCGCGATTGCGATAAGTTTGTGATACCAAAGCATAAAACTTCTCTCCATGAAAGGTTATTTTGCTGTATATTTAGTTAAATATTTGAATGCGCTTTTCATTGAGCTTAGCGAGTGTTCCTCTGTCGACACCTTCAAGAGGCATTTAAAGCAACTACTGAGACAGGTATTGACAACAATATTTATTTAAGGCATTTAGTAATACGTATTACATTTATACTTTCTTTTTCTTTCATTACATTTTTTTTAAATTGCATATTATCACAGTCTCGCACTATTAAGGCATATTTTTTTTCGTTTTAGATTTAAAATTAGTTTTTAGGATCGGTTAGGTTAAGTCTAAATTCTTTCTATTTTAATTTTATCTTTTTCATTTTTATACATATTTCTAATGTAATTTAACCATATATATATACCTATATATACCTATGGTTAGGTATAGGAGTAGCTTTAAGTTAGACCTCGCCACCGAATTTAACTTCTTTGAATTTATAGTGTTTTAAATATGTAAATAAACGCCGTCTATTATTATTATTATTATTATTATTATTATTATTATTTATCTGTTTTACCTCACTGATAGCGGTGTTGTCAATTTCATCGGCCTGAAGGCAAGATGAATTTTGCTATGGTAGATTTAGGAACTTTCGAACAATGTTGCATGTATTCAGTATAATAGATTTCTGTATAGTGACAATCGTCCAGGAGGAAAGACCCAATCCGTTAAGGTTTTTGGACAGTGTTAAAGGGACAATTCCATTGGATGAAATAACTAGACGGAGTATGCATTATCTCATATCCTCCATTGTTGTTTTATCTCGTGAGCCAGATCTGCGTATTTGGCAAGTTTAGTGTGTCGTTTCTAGGACATTATTGGTATTTGGCACTGCTATGTCAATTAGAAAGGTTTTCTTTTGGGCTTTGTTTATTAAGATTATATCTGGTATGTTTGAAGTCAGCGTCCTATCGGTCAAAACAGTTCTGTCCCAGTAGAGGCGAAAGTCGTCATTTTCAAATACAGTTTCTGGTTTGTACTGGTAATAGGAGCAAGTTTCGCCAATAAGATGATAAAGTTTTGCCAATTCTTGATGAATAATTTTTTCCACACGTTAGAGTTATGTCGGTGCAAGATATTCGGCAGCTGGTAGAGATGTGCGTCCTGATAGTTCGACGTTTCATAGTCAACATGTTCGGCATTAAGTTCGTGAGGATGCTTTCCGTGTATTGCCTTTTGCTTCCATGTGTTAACTTTAATGGCTGTGTGCTCTGATCTTGTTACAGTAATGTGTTCTGCTATACCTGCACGGAGATTCAAGGGTGTGCATCCGTTATCCTCTAGCACCACTCTCTATGAAGAGAAGAGGTTTCCTTCATAGTGAGGAAGTATTTCTAAAGATCTGCTACTTGTTTTTTGAAGAGAAAAGAAATATCAGTTAGTCCTCTGCCACCCTTGGATCTGGGAAGAGTAAGTCTTTCGATGGCTGACTGAGGGTGGTGTGCTCGAACGTCGTGAGGGTTGTTCTGGTCTTCCTCTCAATCTCAATTATAATTATTTATATTAATATTATTATTATTATAAGAAGTAAATTAGATTTTAACCGTTAACTGTATAGCGCTCTTGCAATTTCCCTCTGTTGGTGCGAGCCCGATATTTCTTACAATTTGCAATTTGTTCTATCAGGATGATTTAGAAAATTTGAACCTTTTTTTATAAATGGTCTTATGATATTAAGTTAGTTAAATCGTTATGATTCATAAATAAAAGAAAGCTTGACTTAAGTCACATATTTTTTTTCATTAAATCTATTTAATACAAACGATACCAAATCCATGATGCCAGAAATTATATTTTTATTCTTCCTGGACCAAATTACTACTAAGGAGTTTATTGATTTAAAAAAAATGGTGCTTGGTCACGGATATGTCAACTATCTATGATATGTTTGATTCTTAGGGGTATTTGGGCAATGATCTGAAAGTATCATTAAAACTGAACTAATTTGATAGCATTACTCTTCGACTCGGTCCTTACTATAACATCTAGACGAAACCAAGACGAGGATAATGCGGTACCATAGATGTCAGAGACCAGCCAAGCCGACCAGTTAAGTCTAACTGTAGATAAGAATAACTCCTACCACGCCAATAGAATTAGAACAAGCTCTTTCAGCTTCATATCACTAGAACCTTTAATCAAAAAACTTTTCAATTCAATGCCCTACTAAATTAATAATTTTTAAGGAAATCCTAGAACAGAAAATCTTTATTGCATAATCTGATACAGGAAAGAGTCACCATAGTGGAAATAAATGTAGCTGCTGATTAACATCACTTATTGAAACGTGCATAACTTTAAGCCAACAGATTTCCCGTAGAATGACAGAAATCAGCACTTAAAAGAATTCATTATGATTGCTAACAAAAATCGTAACAAAAATATTTGTGTGTGGAGTTTACTTAAATCATTGGTAGTTTCAAAATTGAAAGGATTTTTTGCGATAAAATTTTGATTTTTCCGATTCTTCTTTACTACTACATCCATATAGTTCTTACTATTGATAATATTTTTGGTATCAACACAGTTGTCTGTTTCTTCACAACTTATTAAATTTTAGTTTATGCATAGATTCTAAAGAGAAAAATTTTATGTTTTTTTCATGGAAAACTAAATAGTGTTGTTAGATATTTAAACGTCTTATCGAAAATATATAAGAAGATACGGGCCTTGAGGGTGTGAATGTTTTTTAAAATTCTGCTTCTAAATTCTTTTTGATACCGAAAATAAAGAGACCATCCAAAAAACCGGGTACTTTCGAATTTCTAGTAAATTTGATGCATAACTATAATCATGGTTCTACATAATCGATTTTCTTTGAGAAATTTCTGCGAGCTATACATACCTCTGAGGGGAAGCATTTTAGGACATATTTTTATACAAAAAACGATAGTCTTATTTTGGTTTCAACAATATGCTCTTAAAATATTTGCACCGAATTTTATAACGCACTGTTGGGTTTTGATCTAAAAGACTCATTAAAATTAAAGTCTTTTAATAGATTATTATCGTCAAGCTTACCTTCCTGTCAGTCCTTACTATTACTTTCCGGCAACCAATACTAGGATAATGAAGTACTATAGATGCCAAAGATACCAGTCAAGTCAATACCAGTTAGCTCTGAACTGCAGATAAGAATAACACTGTAATTACCACCGTACCAAAAGAATTAAAACAAGCTCTTCAAGATTTACATCTTTGAAATCATCTATATTATTGACTGTATTACGTGACATCCATTAGCCTCTGCAGTGCTTGCAAGCTATCTGCTATCACCATCGGCGTAGCAAATAATATTCAGTTTGACTCCATTTAAAAATATATATTCTTCTACTCTGTTAAGAGCTTCAATTAAATTTAAGTATAAGTTGAATAATAAAGGCGAGAAGACATATTTGTGTCTGACCCCACGTTATTATTTTCAGTGGAAATTTAAAGTGAATTTAATCAATTATTAAAATTTTTTTAATCAACTGATTAGCATTACTTATTGAAACATGTATAACATTTTGGTTACCAATAAAAATCGTAAAACGGTTTTATAGGTGCAGAGTAGCTCGTTGACAGTTTCACGATGCACCGATATTTTGCTATTAAATTTCAACTAATAAGCTGCTAATTTCCCCGTTTTTTCTATATCTGACAAAGATGAAAAAACCACTTATATATCTTATAACACTGATAATATTTTTGGTATATAGGATAATATGAATAAAATCGCTCAATGTCTTGTGTTTCCAAATCTTATATCTTTGAAACCTTTAATTAAAATACTCTCCAAATCAATGCTCTCCTCAATTAAGGAAAAATTCTGAGACGGGCAAAAGTACTATAGTTAAAATAAACATTAATCTGCCACACTTAAAGAAACCTGTATAGTTTTAATCGACAATTCTTGTAAATATTTGCTAGTAAAAGAACTCATTATAGTTGCCAACAAATCTTGCTAATGCCGCATTTATGTAGCTCATAAAAATGCTGACCATATGTTGAAATAATCTTGTAATTGCATTAATTTGCTTTAAATTATTCGTAAAATTTTCAACATTATGTGTAAAATTTACGTAGATCATTGACAGCTTCATGATCCAGTGGATATTTTGGAATGAAATTTTGATTAAGATTTTATTTCTGATTTAAGTTTTGTCCTGTTTTGCTCCTATTTTGTAGTTTAGGCACTTTTGTTCAATTTATAGAGGTAAGTATAATAAATTATTTCACCTTACTTCTGTGTAGTCCATCTTTTTTGATGGCTTTTAATCATATTACTTTATTTTCAATTCAGGTAATTAACTTTTCTAAGCTTTTTACAAATTATTCCATGCATATTTAGAAAAAATGCGCTTTCTGACATCTTATTAAATTTTTATACAATATATAGTTGCCTTAGGTACAATATACAGTTTGCCTTATAGGTCTTGAAATAGTTTTTGAGCTGAAAATGGTTGAATTTTTCTAATGATAATACAAAACAAGAATCGCAGCGTTGATGAAAAAAATTGCTATGTAAATAGCCTGGCACCAATCAACATTATATGATGATATAATATATGAAAAAATATATTATAATAACATTTGTAAAAACTAAATTTTTATTTTTTATCTTAACAGTTAACGCGAGTCATGAGTCAAGAAATATTATTTAATGAGTTTTAAAATTAGAAAAACTGTTTTTGATATATCTGTATTTATTACATATAGAAAAAGTTACGAAGTGCATTGTACTGAAATCTCAGAGGGATATTGTGTGATAAGAATTGAAAGTGAAGTGAAGCAACTATCAGCACCTCACTCAGCCCTATAATTCACTAATTCACATAATTCGAGAAGAAATCCCCTAAAGGAAAAAAGAAAAGAAAAGATAAATTTCGGAAAAAAAATTAATAACACAAAATGAGATATATGGAAAGTGAGGTATTTAGAACATAGAAATCTTATACAAGAAAGCATAATGTACAACTACATAAGAAGATTTTTTAATTATCAATTACGTATGAAGAAGAAAAAATATACAGAATAAAAGTTAGAAAAGAAGAAAAAAGGTTAAATGTTATAAATTTTTGGAATTTGCAATGGTTTCTAGTTCATCATATGAAACCGACTGATTTACCAAATAATGTTTTATAAAAGTTGTCAATTACTTTTATCAGTTATCAAATCTAACATGTGTCTGTAACTTAAAAACTTTTAATTGAATTCATAATAAAAATTATTTATAGTAGAACAAATCGTAGTTATTTAAAGTAGCACAACTAAAAATACATTCATTTTTAAAAAACAAATTGTCCCATGAATCGTTATGAAGCTTAACGAGTTTTCCCTTTTTGACACATGCACAATCCTCCAATTTAAATCCAATGATTTATTTAATATCATCGTTACTGTGAAAAAGGTGAAACGATATGAGCATATATTTTATTATCGAGCGCCATTTATTAAAGTTTTATTTCATATACAGGGTGATTTTTCGACATTAAAAAGGGATATATGGGCTATTAAAAGATATATTAGGTCAGTTACATTATAGTTATTTGCACATATAATCAGATTTGTCTATATTGTGTTCATACTATTGTGTTCACCAAACTAAAATATGGTATTCCTACTCATAGGCTGCACGATAGATTTAAACATCTGTGTGTGCATACATAGTCTGTGTACTTATAGCGTACTTATAAATTTATTATTTATTAGCAACTTTTTATAAGAATAATTGTTACGACTCTTAAGTTTTATAAACAACAGACTCAAAACTCACCAATATATTCTTTATTTTTCTAGAGGGCACGGCTTTTAAACTATAAGATAATAAATTATAAATTATTGAGCATAGATGGTATATATGTATAATAATTTTTTTCGCATCTACTCCAACTCCCTGCCAAGTTTCGAAGAAATAAAAATTAAAGTTAACAATCACATATAAAAAACTTAAATTTTGGACTTCTATTAGATCCTAATCTTAAATGGACCAATCATGTGTCTCATGTACCGAGTAAGTTAAGATCTTTTATTGGAAAGCTTGAAAAAATTAAAAAATATTTTTATGTTAATTATTTTAAAATCTTAACGTATAGATTTAAAATAATGGTTTTTTATAAAACCACTTTTAACTTGTGGTATATTAGTATGAAGTGGTGCATCAAAAACAAATCTTAGCCCTCTAGAATTGCAAAAAATGGTTACTTAAAATTATTCTTGGCAAAAATTTAAAAAAATCCTTCAAACAGGCCAAGAGAGCAGCCTTTTTGATTTAAAATTATGGTTAGTTGAAAGTATATTACCAAGAAAGTTTAAAAAAAGGATACTCCTATACTTATAAAATACTGACATGATACCCTATCCAAAAGACAAACTGGTAACCCACCCAAAGTGCGCACAATCTTGGCAAAACCTTCATTTAAATACATAAGTCCAAAAAAAATTCATGAAAATCTGCCACATAAACTAGCTAAAATATTAACTCTGAGAAGTTTTAACAATTGGCTAAACAAATTCCATTATAGTTTTACTTAGAAAAACAAATATAGACAAATTAATTTGAACTTAAGTATTTTAAACTCCGTCTTCATGTTTATAAAGGTGTGTTGATTGTCAAATGTCGAAAATATTGGTATGTTTTAATTATTGCTAATTTTTGCTTCTTACAAATATGTTTTGATTTTTGCTGTTTTTTGTTGTATTCTTCTGAAAAGTCTGTAAGTCTGGGTATACTCCAGATTTATGTTACTGATGTCTTTTATGAATTAAATAAGTTGAAGCCGAGTTTTGTTCACTGCCCAGATAGCAGCTCTATGGTTTTCTTGCAATCATGGAACTTTTTGCTTACTCAAGTTTTATGTAATATTTTTAATCTATCAATAAATAGAGGAATTTTTTCAGAATTTGAGAAAAAACCTATGTTACAACAATTTAAAAAAATGGAAATAGGTCAAATGTTCCAAATTATTGCCCGATATAAAAGACGTCATTGATCTCGAAAAAGTTTAAGGCATTAGTGGCTAAAAGAGTTGTTTCATTGTTTCAGCATATTATTGTGGCTGAGCCGCATGGCTTCATTTAAAGTCGTTTCACCATTTGTGTTATAAACATGCTTTGTTGGAAGCTTTGGAGGTTCACTCAATTTATACTAATTTCTCCAAAGCCTTTGATAAGGTTGCTATTTACTGGCTTGTCAGGAAACTTTAGACATTGGGAATTTTTAGTGAACTGTTTTTTTTAAGGATCGAATACAAGGGTCGGTGTTCTGTTATGTTGCCGTGATGAAATAAAAATAGATTAATTTTAAATATAAAAAAGTAATATCCTTCAGTAGTAAGAATTCATTTACTTTTAGTTACCAGCTGGGAGATTTTTAGGTTGAACGTTATTGCTTTGTTAAGGATTTAAGGATATGGTTTGATTCTCAACTTAATTTCGTTTAGCATATTGATTACAGATTTAACAGAGTAATACGTTTCGTTTTTCCAATTTTGCAATGATTTCAGAAGCTTCTTGTATTCATTTTTATATTTTTTGTACTTGGTAGGCTAATAAATAGACCAATCAATCCTGCACTATTTTTTTAATAATTCTTACTAGAAGATCTTATTTGATACAGGGCGTAAAAATAATTTTTTTTTTAAATAAATATATTTATGCCCCTTTTGAAATCATTTTCCGGGACCATATCATCCCATTTTCCTTCTGGTATAAAATAAATATTTAGGTTATCATTGTCTGCATTGATTTATTAGTTCTTTGAAGAATTTTATCTCCGGAAATGGTCCGTAATATCATAGCATAATACCACTATCGTCACTTTAATATAAATATCTTGTGATTTTCAAATTAAATTAGGGTTAAGACATGTTTTTGAGTTTCCACATTCTCATGAAGAGAGTAATTATTTGCTATATTTGACATATTTAATAAATTAATATTTATACACATATACCACGATATCTTAAAGTAATCTAAAAGACATCTCATTCAGAACATGTGAGACGTCTCTAAGACGCCGGGAATTTTCGGAAAAAATGACTTTAAGAGGTACCGAAGTTATAAAGTCGAACATCTTTAAGATGCTTTTTTACTGTGCCTTGAAGGTGTCTTTGTTATAGCATTATTAAGGCTAACCATATATATAAAATTCAAAATTACATTAAAATAAAAATTGCCTGTAAATAAGACAAAAAATTTTTACTAATATTTTTTATTGTTTTTCAACGTAAACAAATCTTAAAATATTTTATTTCTAAATCTAAAAAAAGGAACAGGCATACAAAAATTACACAAAGTACATTAATATCACATTAAACTAAATGCTACTAAAAAACAATATAAATAAGGAATTTCAACAATATCCAATAAAATTATTTTTTTCTTTTGCGTTACTTTAAAAAGTTTAGTAACCATTAAAAATAAATCATTTAAATAAACCTCACTCGATCAAAATATGGAAACTTACTGAATTATTAAAGTTTGTAGAATTTTCATATCAAAATTTAAAACGAATAAATTTGAGGTTGAATTAAAAATTTGCTATTTTTTGTGAACCACTGTCATAATCCTTAGAATCAGAGCTAGAATTGCCTTTACCTGAGTGATTTTATCCCTTTTAGCCAGAATGTAATATTTCTGCAAATTACTTTTCTTTATTTTTACTTACACCTTTGAAGTACACAATTCCCTAAAATCGTCGTCCAAGCTGGATAAAGTTAATTAAGTGTAATAACAAGAACATACTAACATCTTACAGACTTAAATATCACTAAATGTCAAATAACATACTATATACTACCAGTTCATATATCGAACATCGAACATCGCGGCTTACAAGTATAAAACGTATATTTTGCTCTTACTTTAAATCTCCTCAGTTTATAAGCGTTCGATAGTGTAAAATGTGTAGAGTTGAAATGTGCAAAGAAATGTTGGTGTTTCTATAACAAATTACTATAAAAAGAAAGACAACATCTGTAAGTAATTATTGTTTTCATTATCACTGTAAACAAGCAGCCATAGTTTTTTGATGGCGGGAATATGTGCAAACTGCAAACAATCTACAGCCGACCCTCGATCCACGGCACGCATTCAGCTGCAAGGCGGACCTGCATGACGCGTGTACAGGGCTCTCTGCGGATGACCACTCTCGCCTTACGCGCATTAAAATCAAAACACTGAAAATCCTTTGCAACGGCTGTAATGAAAACTTTGATCAACTGACCGCTATGAGGGAGTCTATCGTGGCATTAAAAGTAAAACTTTTAGACAAAATCGATATACTGAACACTAAAATCAGCCATCTTGAGACTCAAACGAGGACTCCAAGTGCTGGTTTGGAGCCAAAAACGTTGGAAGAAGTTACCGCCGAAGCTGTCGAAAGAATAAATAGATCTAAGAACGTCTTGATTAAAGGGATTCCAGAATGTATTGGTGACGTCACAACTCGTAAACAAAAGGATACTACGGAGGTCATAAAACCATTAACTGTCATAGATGAGCACGTACCAGCTCCAATTTCCGTTTTGAGATTGGGCCAAATACCAAAACCCGGAGGACGCCCTCGCTACATTAAAGTTATCGTTACTGATGCTAGCACGGTAAAAAAACTATTACGTCACAAAAATAAACTCCTGGATAATGACCTTACCCGCTCGATCAAAATATCAGATGACATAACCAAAAATCAACTTAACTATTTAAATTATAATCAATTACGAGAAGAACTTGAACGTAAAAATGCTAATGGTGAGGATAACCTTAGCATCAAGTACATAAAAGGTGTACCAGAAATTGTGTCTGTTGACACAAAAAACGATTAGATACATCTTTTCTCCAATGGAAAATCTTATATACAAACCTAGGCAGTTTATTGGCTAAATACAACGAGTTTGTCTACAAAATTCAACTAACAAGCCCAAATCTTATTTTTATAACCGAATAAACATGGCTTTCAAATAAAATACCTGACTCCTTGGTTGACTTACCCGGGAATACTTTATTCAGAACAGAGAGTGCAAATAAACCTGGGGGCGGAGTTTGCGCCTATGTAAGCAATCAAATTTTAATTGATTTTTCTTCACAAAAGTTACCATTTTCTTCTGAGAACATAGACACCCTAATATTAAAAATAGCAAGCAAAAATATTTCTTTTACTTTTATGTGTATCTATCGCCGATACAGACGATCAGACAAAACCAGGAACCATCGACCCTCGACTTATTACTAACAAACGAAGAATCTCTTGTTTGCAATATTAAAATCGAGGACCCTATTGGAAAATTAGATCATAGTATAATCAATGCAGAACTTCAATTTTCCACAAAATCCCATAATGGAAAACAGAGCACTAGTCAAAATAAATACTTGGTGACAAATTTCGAACATGTCTGTAATGATCTAGGAAAGTTGGACTGGGACCAAATATTTATATCCTGTGAATCCTCATCTGAAGTGTGGTCAGTTTTTTATAATATTCTTTGCGACTCTATTACTTTGAATTCTCAAGAAAAACCAATGCGACAGAAAGCAGAAAAGAAACCTTGGATAAATAAAAATCTTTTTAACATGGTTAAACGGAAGAAACATCTCTGGACAAAATATAAGCGTTCAAGAAATGACATTGACCTGACGAATCATCGTAGTTTTTCGAAAATGCTTACAAACTTAATCAAAAATTCCCGCCAAAATTTTGAAATTAATTTAGCAAACGACAAAAACCCCAAAAAACTATTTAAATACATTCGCTCTTCAATTAAATCAAGGGTTTTAATACCGTTACTAAAAAAGAGCAACAACAACATGTGTGAAAACGAAATGCAAGTCGCGGAAGAGTTGGCGAGAACTTTCGAACAGTCATTCACTAAAGAGCCCGAACAAGACGTATTACCTACCCCACACTGTCCTCGTATCTTAAACTCATTAACAACAATAAATATAAATGAGGAAAAAATTAAACAAAAGATTTAAAAATTAGAAAACGATTCGTCCGCAGGTTTGGACAAATTAACAGCAACTATTCTAAAAAAATGCAAAGTGATGAATGTGAAGTGATAGCTGCGCCTCTTGCAAAAGTAATGAAATACTCAATAATGAAAAACTCTGTACCCGAATAGTGGAAAGTCGCATCGGTCACGCCAATTTAAAAAAAAAAGCGATAAGTTATCAGCTGGCAACTATAGGCCGATAAGCCTAGTATCAATTGTTTGCAAAATTATGGAGTCCATTGTTCGAAATGAAGTGCAAATATTCTTTACTGAAAATTATTGTATATTGTATAATTACTGTAAAATTATGTAATACCTAATATCCAACACGGATTTGTAAGGGGTCGCTCTACGATTACTAACCTGCTTCAATGCCTTAACCAGTGGATAACAGCCTTAGACAAAAACCAACCAATAGATGTCATCTACCTCGACTTTGCTAAGGCATTTAATAGAGTTCCCACAAACCGATTGTTACATAAGCTGAAACATCTTGGCATTAGAGGAGAATTGTTAAATTGGATTGAGGACTTTTTAAAAAACAGAAAGTTCATGTCAAAATTCTATCCAGTATCCAGCGGAGTCCCTTAGGGCTCCATTCTCGGCCCTCTCCTGTTCCCAGCTTATACGTGTGATTTACCTTCAGAACTAAAATGTTGCATATCAATGTTTGCTGATGACACAAAAATATATGCAGTTGCCCTAACTTCTTATCAGCAATAATTGCAAACCGATCTGGACATTATTTGGAAGTGGTGCAGTGAATGGTTACTTCCTCTTAACGCGGACAAGTGTGTGGTGTTACATTTAGGACAAAATAATCCCCAGCTACCCTACCAAATAAATAACATTGAACTTAAAAAAGTCGAATCTTATTGTGATCTCGGAATAATAGTAACAAAGGATCTGTTTTGATCCCAGCATATTGCCTCAATTGTGAAACGTGCAAATTTTATGCTGTATCTGCTATAAAAGGCTTTTGTTAAAATTCCATTTTACAACTTTATGAAGTTGTATACCACGTTTGTTCGGCCTATTATTGAATATGCAGGTCCCGCCTGGTGCGCGGACTTGCGGACTTGGTGCGCGACAAAAATTTACTTGAATTGTTGCAGCGACGCTCTAGATGATCTATGTATGGTTTGCGTATGCCGAGACCTACCTACAGTGAGAGACTTTCAAATGCAAACTTGATAACTTTTGATAAACGAAAGCTTCGTGGTGATTTAATTTTTACATTTAGAATCCTGTATAATTATTTGGGATGTGATCTAAACGAACTATTTGGAAGAAATAGGGATATTCGACTTCGCGGTCACACATTAAAATTAAAAAAACCGATATATAAAACAAAAACACGTAAAATATTTTTGCCTAATAGAGTGTTTGATGTTTGGAATTCGTTATCCGTAGATGTCATAGAACTGACTAACTGCTCCTATTGTAAACTGTTTCAAGAATCGTCTAGATAGATTGGACAAGTTTAGTGTTTAAATTTGGAAGCTGACATTTGAAGATTTATTCAAATATATTGTAATGCCTGCTTAGTTCATAGAGCTATACAGAATGTAAATTCTTGGCTTTTATCTAATAAAATAATAATAATAACATTTAATAAACTACAAAACATTACTCCAAACAGTCGAAGCACGTAAAAGCAAGAGAAATAAAAAAAATGGATTAAGTTAGGTCAAATTTGAGGTTAAGATCAGAATTCTGCTGCTCCATATGGAACATAGAATTAAATTTATTTATAATGTACATTCATGTTTGCTTATTAATAATAAGGGATAGAGTAGTTTCTAAATAATTTATTAAGATGTCCACGAGATAAGTCATGATGCTGCTCTTACATCTTGACACCCAAAAACATTTTACTTAATTTACCCCAACTACTGAAAGTTCTTGCAAGGTCTTTTCTTTTATATACATCATAAAACCATCGCATTTATTTAACTTACTATCATTCGAAATTAATGAATACCCAGCAATAGTGAAATCAGCAATGTATAAATAGTATGAGTTTCAAATGAAGCTATTATATAAAATATCATGCCCAAAGGCTCCAAATAGGCTAAGAAATTTTTATATTTTCACCTAATATATTTAGATTGTCAAGATTAGATGCGAGGCAGGTAACTTTATTTAGATAAATGCATATTATCGTATTACCGGACTTAAAGTTTTTAAATAAATTATTCAAGTCTCTGAAAATTAAGACACAGTTGTAGTCAGTTTACAATGATAATAAACTCAAGTCACGCAGATGGTACTTACACCTAATCAATCTAGGTCTATAATTTTCCGATTTTTTGACACATTTTTCGGTTGAGATTTTCTTCAATCTTCTTACTGTCTGTGTTATTTTCTTTTTTATCTACAAGCTTTCTAGCTTAACGACTGTAGAACCACTGTTGAGTTTTATTATAAATACCTTTTAAGAAATGACACATTGCATGACATATGCTTCAAACAATCTTATTTGGGTCATTGTTGGTGTGTATAGGAATTCTCAGTATAAATAGATTTTTAGCTTTCTTCCTTTGCCCTAAGTTCATAAGTCTCTCAAGTTTTCTTTTGAGGAAGCATTCTTATTTTTAATTTTTTAACAAATTCTGAATACTTCCAGAAATATCAGAAAATGAAACGTTATGTTTTAAAGTCGAAAGGTAAACAGTAGTTTTCCTGAGCAAATTTTATATAGGATTTGTTGAAATTAATTTTTTTATTCTACGAAATATCCTTAGTAAATATAGTATTGGATATTTTAGTTTCAAGCTTGAGTTTTTCTAAATGAAAATCGATTCTTTCTAATTTGAAATTAAAAGTCCTTTACTCTAATAAAAACATAAGTGCAAGTATTGTTTATTTTATTTAAATTGCTTTTTAATGAGTAACAAGGACCCCATAAAGCTTTCATACCATTATATTTAATGCATTTACCGATACAAAAATATAACATTAAAATTCAAGAGTTTTCATCTATGCAAAATATTGCCAAAAGGAAATTATTTTCCGCAATTCAGCGACAGATTTTCTTTATTAAAAAGTAATTTAGCAAAGCCCGAGTTCGTGGTCGGTTTATTAATCGTTGGTAATTCAATATACCTAGAAGGTATTTTTTCTTTAAATTAAAAAACATCGAAAAATTTGTTTGGAATTACTAATTATTTTGTGTGAAATTATTTTTTTTACCTCAATCTGGGGTAGCTATGCACACAAAGTGTACCATAAATAATACCATAAATAATGGTAAATAATTTAATAGCAGATTCCTTTAAATAAAAAAATTAGGTTAGTTAGTGTTAAGTTAATGTTCTTTTCTTTTTAATTCCGTAAGTTTTTAGGCCTGACATAATTTAAAATATTATTTAAATATGAACTGTTTGCACAGTTTTGCTTATAAAGAGGTATACTTTAAAAATCTTGCTACGATATAAATACGAATATAAATGGCATTGTCACTGTCAGGGTTAATGTTCTTGTCAGTTACTACTCTAGTACTTTGATGCGTGGCTATAAAAATTTAAACTCGTATATTTAGTAACGTTATCTCTTACCTTTTATCGTGTTCTTATTATTAGTTCTGTTAGTTATTGTTATTTATTGGTACTTATTGCGTATGGCGTGGAGGTCAAAGACCTTGGACCGCACGAAGTCCAGGCTTTGACCCACTAGATTTTTTCATATGAAGATACATAGAATTAAATATTAACGAAAATACAATAAACACAAGGGGCCAATTAATGGTAACTGCTTCGAAATAAGGAATTATCTTTTAAAATTCGGCAATCTTTGTCGATCATTTATTTTTTATATTTTATCACTCATTCAAAGTGTAATAAGGCAATTTAACTAGTTTATCAATGATATTTTTGTTAAGTGCATTATAAACGTTAATTATAAATGTCTCGAAGAGGGTTAACCATAGCTAGTATACCTTTTTTAAGCAAAAAACTACATTATGCCAAACCAAAAAAAGTTACGGAATTAAAAAAAAAAATAAGTGTGGTGGTGGCGCCCTCTGAAACTGATTTCAAGAACATGGTGGAATCTCTGGAACGAAAAGGGAAGTTGCTGCCATATGCCTAGAAGTCAAGGGAAATCCGCACATAAAAAAGTTTGTGTTTGTCACCCAATATCTTCAATATTGCGGAGGGTTGTTGGGTGGGGTCAGAATTGTTTACTTGTTTGTTACTGTTTACTTTAATGTCGACGTTTGGACTTATATTAAGTCATCCTCAGGATACTGGTTGGTTCTATATTGTAAAAGAAAACACAAACTGAGAATAACCAAAACTTGGAACACCGATAGACTGGAAAGTAGCAACAGAGGATTTTTGGAAAATATAAAACGTAATCATGGAATACAAATCTATGAATACTTGAAGAAAAGGGCGAACATTAGCAGATAACTTCCGAATTACAGAAATCACAAATGTTTTCTTTTACAATATAGAACCAACCAGTGTCCTGAGGGTGACTTAATAGAAGCCAAAATGTCGACATTTATGTAAACAGGTTTCTGTTTTATTTCTGACCCCACCCAACAACCCTTCGCAATATTAACTTGTATTTTCATACTGATGACGGTAGAAATTATTCATAAAAGATATAAGAGTACAAAAGAGCCTAACATATATATAATAAGACTTAATACTTCCAATCTATGTGTTAAGGTTTAATTTAATTAAAACACCTGAATCGTTTTGACAGCGTAAAAGTAACGTTGTTGTCAACTACTAACTAACGCCGTAAAATAAGCCCTCCACTTTCTTTACACATTAAGTGCATTTTTTAAATAAAGAAGTGGTTCACGGTGGACTTGTTTGTTTAATTCAACTATAAAAAAATACAGTCCACAATTAACCCTTGCTGTTCCCAGCAGCAGAGACACTACACAATTTGGTGATCCAGCAGCGGAGCAGCAACATAAAAACACTATGTCTATGCACCCCAAAGAGTACCCTTACAAAATACTCAATTATACAGTGACCGCCTAAAGTTCCGCATAAATTCGATACATAAATTTTTATATAAAGGGTGGAACAAAAAAAGTCATCGGTCATTTTTTTAAATGGAATGCTATATTTTTTATTGCATTTATGAAATATGCTTACTTGCTTTCTTGTTGGTTAAATGTAAATATTTCTGAAACAGTTGAGTTTTGAGATAAGGTGTGTTATACAAAACTTACTTGGAATTTCGCCTATATTTCATAAATTCAATAAAAAATATAGAATTCCATTTAAAAAAATGACCGTCGACGTCATATCTTTTTTTTTGTTCCACCCTGTATACAAAAATTTATGTGAAACAATGCGCAACTTAAAATAAAAATCGACGGGTCCGAGCGTTTTCTCAAAAAATCATGTTTCTAATTTTTATCGAATTTATGCGGAACTTTAGGCGGTCACTGTATATATGAGAGTATTAAAAATAATGTATAATCACTTGCCTCTGGCATGCAGTCATGAGTAGTAGCAAGCAGTTAAGCTGTTCTGTGAAGGATTTATTAATTAAAAAAGCATACTGCCTAGAAGAGTTATATAGACATGTTTTTTAAATCTTGAATATTTGACATAGTTTTTTTTGAACGGATCCTATTATTGTCCACTATTAATACATTTGTTTTTGATTGACCTATTATTACTTTATACTAAAAACCTTTATTTATCGACTTTTGTTTCTTGTTACTGTATCCGTGAAATTTTTTTCTTGCTGTAATATTATATCTTTTTTCTGTATTATTATATTTTTGTCTTATTTATAACTCAATGTTGAAAAACTAAAAAGCATATTTGATTTGATTTATTAGACAAGAAAAACGTGATTTCGATATTTTGTGGGTTAACACTATATTGCATAACACTATCCATATGTGAACCAACATTCATGCGGTTTGTTTGAGGCTACCTTTTCCAGATGACCAAAATTCATTTGCTCTTTTGTACGACTGTCGCTTCTAGATAAGAGTAATTAATCACCCTCTATATTTCTGCCCTGTATAAAATTTTTAAATTTTCCTTCCTTTTCATTTAAGATCTTAGAAGTTATGTCCGCTCCCGCCAGAGGGCTCCTGCAAATTGATTGTAAACTAACGTAAAAAATGTCCCTCTCAAAAATAAATTTGACGTGTTTTTGAACATTTTTAAATTTTATACAGGAGCAAAAATATAGATGGTGGTACCTTTTCAAATTAACTTTACCTTCATCTTCTAGACAGAAATGGGATACGTGCCCTTAAATAAAATATATGAATAAAATAACAACCAAACAATTTCGAATTAGAAAGTTGAAAATACATTTTCTCAACGGCAGTTTTACACCAACTTTAAAGCACATTGACATCATTGACAAAAAGTTAATCAGAAAAGTGGTCCGCTGTTGCTCCTCAGACTGGTGCTTTCACCGCTACATCATTATTAGGGAATTCAATGGAAACTTTGTTCAACAAAGTTTTCACGGTCTAGACTAATTAATATGTTGTAAATTGGCAATTTTCTTCTCATATTATCCAGCTGGGGAAGCTAAGATTGGGTAATTAAATTTTAACAAAAAATTATGCATTATACAAATGTAAAATTTGAATAATTTAAAAGGAAATGTAAAAAAATAAATCACTACTTAAGTACGCAATTTGTATTTTTATGTACGCCGATTCATCACGCCTACGCATTGCTAAAATTCCAAGCGAAAAAAAAAGAATTTAATTAAACTTTATTGAAATGTTCCGTCCGAAAATATATCCAGGTTCTTTAAAGAGTTTTTCCGAGAATAAATAATAGTAAAAAGGATTTTCACGCCATATACTTTTATGCGTGGGTTTCATTCATGGAAAACCGGGTTAAGTGGAAACGATAGTGGGGTTATGGGTGATAACATGTAGGCGTGAGATAATGCTCTTTTGAGGTTTTTGTATGAATGACACTAGCGATAACAAGTGGTAGTTTTTTTTATGATTGCTGACAAATAAAAAAGGGATTGTTGTCTGACCGAAAAACATGTGTATAGCTAGAAGATTGACAGAAATAGGAAAACATTTATTTTTATTATTTAGTTGTTAGTTAGTTTGTTTTTTCACTACAAACAGGGTCATTTACGTTTTGTGCTTAGTTATTTATTTAGTATTTTTTATATAGTCTTTTTCTTATAGACTTGTAATATTTGTTGAAGACAAATAATTAATGTTATTATTATTATAATAATATTGTTTCATAAGAGTTTCATAAGATTACGTAGATAACTAACCTTTTAATCGTAGGTGAGTTCTCACTGAAAAATTTAGCTTTTTAGGCGGTAAGTCAATTTTTTAAATATTGTTTAGGACTCATGTGTTCTTTTCCGTTACTAGACCATTTGCCCAGATTACAACGATATTAGATGATTAATAATACATATAATGTATCTACTTAAGTTGGCAACAAGTTATGTTACTTATTGAGTTATGTTACTTATAGTGAAGCACGTTTTAAAAAATAATTTTTATTTGACCAATAATACAAGCAGCAAGTATGGTACAATGAAGATTACTTATGCCTTAATAAGGTCGTTACATGATAATATAAGGACTAAATTAGCAAATACAGCAAAAAATAATATAAAGCAACGTTAAAATTACTGTAAGCAAATATATATACAAAGTGGTCAATATTGCGGCCATAACTACTCCATCCTAAGATTGAAACAACAGGGACGTCATGTTTGTTTTAACATTCTTGGTGGTGTCTTCTTTCTGTTCTGGATCTTCTAAATTTTCTGGAACTGTGCTTTTATTGAAGAATAACTCGTATACTGCAAAGGCTATGCAGCACTGGATCAGTATGACTCCAAGGGTTAAGGTAAAACTCCATGTAGCTGGATGGATTTGGTTATATTTTTGTGGAAGGGTCTTGACAACTCTTGTCTGGTCTTGAAGTGCTCTTTTTAAAGATTGGATCGAGAGAGTCGAGCTGGATCGTTTCGATAGGTAACTGGAATTCGATATTAGTAAGGGATATTTTTGGTAACTAAAAGGGTACATAGTCCAGGATTGTTTCTTCATTCCAAAATTGGGACCCTAAGATTTTGACTTCATATTTGTATGGTATCTGGACCAAACTGGGTCTAGTTGCGAGGAAGATTTTTCTTGTATCGCAGAACATCTGGATTTTTATTTTTGAGGAATTTGGGGTTACCAATACAAATTCATTGGTAATAGCTTGCACAATAGGAGTAAACACATTGAGTTTGAGGAGCTTGCATGGTGAGTTATCAGCATTCTGGATCAGAGCTGTTAAGCAATCGGCTTTTGGTGGTTCTAAATTGTTCTGGCAAACGTATTAATTCTGAACGACAGGACACGCTTTTTCTTGGTATTAATGCGAGTAAGGCCCAAGTATAAGGTAAAATAGTTTCGGAACAATAATTGAATTGTTTTGTGGATGGTGAATAAGTGGTAAATATTAAAATTACCTTTTATAAATAAAGGGAAATGTATGGAAAATGTAATTTTTTAGCAAGTTCGAGTGGATGTTTATTTCTTATAGGCGAAGCCATAAAAAGGTCTTGTTATAAGCATTGTAAATTTCGTTTATCGCTAAAGCAAGTAATTAATGCGTTTTTAATGGATAACCAATCTGTTAATTCCATGCGACTACCAAGTAAAATTGCAGTACGGTCTATGAACTTTATTTTTCTGGTTCTCAATAAATAATTTTTTAAAATAGGCACTATCATTATTATAAGCTTCAAAAAAAATCAACTGAACTAATAAAGCTATTTAAAACATTAGTATCTATCACCATTTTATGGTAAAATGGGGTCTACGTATATTTTTAAAAGAGTATAATTTACAGTGATGTTTGGCATTGTGCTAGAGTTATTTATTATTGGTGTTAATTCTTCTTGGATAGTTTCCAAATTTAAAGTTTTAGCCAACCTAGGTGTTAATACGTCTATAATATGTTCTTTAGATTTTAGAGAGAGTATTTTTTAAGTATATTTTTTAAGAGTATTTTTTAACTAAAACTAAAAAATAACTAGATATAACTAAATTCTGATAATATTTATTCAATATTATTATTTAAAATATTAAATCTTTCGAGTTCAAAAATTATACATTTTTACACAGTCATACACCTTGTATATCAAGACAATTAAATAAATCAATAATAAACTTTAAACTACTTTCCACTTGCTCAACCGGAGAAAGAGAAACGATCTGAGAGGATTAGGCACTCACCCCACGTAAGGGAGATCTTAACCTTTTCCTACTCAAGGTGAATATCCATGTCAGCCACCTCTTCTCTGTGCCTTGATTGCCAAATGGTGTGACGATTATTCTTCTTACCGTGGTAGGCCACTTCAGGGTTGATTTACAGCTTCGACGTTCGTTTAAAGCTTAAGAGTTTAAAATCATGAACTACAATCAGTCTACGGTGTCCCGGTGTACTTGAATGCAGGATCACACAAACTGCTCCAATCCTACCCGACTGCGCCAGTAATGTTTCTTATTGTATGAAGCACATTTTAAATAACCATTTTTATTTGATAATTATTACAAGCAGCAAGTATGAAGTCTAGGATGCACTGACAAACAAATGATTTGTTTGTAGCAAGAAATGTTTGATAGTGAGGTCAGTTATATTTATAATTTAATAAAAAGTACGATGGTATGTTTTTAAAGTAAGTACCATTTTTAAATTATGCCTCCGCAGCGCTGCAGTCGCCGTTTAGCGTATGCGCGTAGTGTAGCTACATCATTTGGGAAGCCACAGACGCCATTACGACGACGTTTGATCGAGTCTTCGTTTGTTTATGTGATTTTAAAATGCCGCCGACTATCGAGAATCCGCCGAATGTGAAGTGCATGGTGTGATTCGTTTTCTCTGTGCTTAAGGCTTAAAAGCAATTGAAACGATCAATGCAACCGCGTACTGTGAAACTTTAAAAAAACTGCGCCGCGCAATTCAAAAACAAAAGGCGTGGCATGCTGAGTGCAGGTGTCGTTTTGCTCCACGATAATGCTCGTCCACATTCAGCAAATGGAACGCAAGAGCTCATCTTTTTTTGGCTAAGAATAATTGGACAGTCTCCATTCCTCCATACAGTCCCGATCTAGCGCCTAGCGACTACCATTTGTTTCTGCAGACGCATTTGGCGGGGAAGCGTCATTCCGATGATGAAGTAAAAACGTGCAGTCTGGCGGCAAGCTTCTTTGACATCGGCATACAAAAGCTGGTTCCAATATATGACAAGTGCCTTAATAATAATGGAAATTATGTAGAAAAGTAGAGGAAATAATGCATTTGGTTAATAAGGTTTTGTTTGAAAAAATTTACTTGTAGATTTTTTATATCAAAACGGTACTTTCTTTAAAAATATGCCTCGTATTTATAAAATTTAGTAAAAATTTATTTTTATTTTTACTACATTATGCACTATAATAAATAAATAAAATTGAAATTTTGTTAATTGTCGATGACAATTATTAATAGTATAAGATTAAAGGTATTAATAGTATAAGTAATATATTTATCAAGAAACTCCAACAATGGGTTGTCAATGATGACACAGAATTTGTATACTCATACATATAAAAGAATAATACTCTCGATATTTAACCAAATTTAAAAAATCTTTGCCAATAAGGGTAGTTTCCATATCTTCCTATTTACAAATATACAATTTTAAAAATTTTAAATAGAAATAGGCTTCACCCATACAAGCCCCAACTCATTCATCCGATAAGACCAGAATGTGGTGATGCTTGAAAGATGCTTTGAATTCTGCTGGAGTGACAGTAATCCAAATTTTAACATCAAAACTCACCACCAGAACGCATTTGTGCACAAATGTGAAATGTTCCCAATGTTCCCAAATAAAAAAATTGGACTTTTTTCATAAATATTTAATGGTTCGCATCCGTTGTTTACTTCTTTTAGAGAATAAATTAGCAATACCGTGAAAATTGTTTTAATGGAAGAGCTATACATGGGTATTCGAAAATTCTTTGGCCACCTCGCTTTCCACATTTGACTGCACTCGATTTTTTCTTATAGGGTTATTTAAAGCAACAGGTATAACTTTAAAGACTACTGACATTATTTTTTTCCTTATGATTAGAACAGTATTAAAAAACTTTGGTGATAAAACAATAACCTATATTGAAATAAAAGGCATATACAGGATGATTCATTAAGAACGGGCAATCTCTGAACTGGAGATACTACACACCAAAATATGGCGATTGAGCCTAATATGTCTTATACAAATGTTACAGGTTTAGGAGATACCGGGTCTTTAAAGTTGGAATTTTAATTTGAAATTTCTTAATAATTTTGTGAATCAGTATCATCTTGAAAATTGACGAGCAATATTTATAAAGGGCGTTAGTTATACCCTGTTACTCAGGTAAATTATAACATATCTTTTTTGCCTAATCAGTTATCGCTTAAACGACTGGGAAATCCAAAAAGGCAGTTCAACTTTAGATAAAAAATTTACTCTTTTTTATTTTATGTAACTCTATCAGTTTTTAATTTATTTGCATTTTAAACATTCAACATGAAAAATCCTCCGTCTCTGAGAAAAGTCTCCGTTATTACATTGGCTTAATAGGAATTTATTCTTTTAAATTACTACTTTACTGGGTAATAACAATAAAGACATTAACAATATTAAAAGAAAACTTTAAGGTAAATGCTTAAAATGCCCGCCTTTCATTTCAATACACTTTGTAAAGGCGTCTTCTTAAAGATCTTTGAATAATAAATAACATTTGTCGATTATTTTTGATAATATTAGCAGCGTATCTTTGTAAACCATGTCCTACATGTGTGACCATATTGAGAAGTCTAGAGGGTTTAAGTCTGGACTTCTAGGTGGCCAAACAAATTTACTGCCACGCCCAATCCACCGGTGAGGAAAATGTGCGGTGGCCCGTCTTGCATAAATTACATGTTCCGCCTTATGGCTAGTGATA
Organism: Anthonomus grandis grandis; assembly: GCF_022605725.1. Lineage (NCBI taxonomy): Eukaryota > Metazoa > Arthropoda > Insecta > Coleoptera > Curculionidae > Anthonomus > Anthonomus grandis. The sequence continues at coordinate 15,703,696 of NC_065556.1, forward strand.
CATCTTCTAGTAGTGGATTTAACTGTTGTTCCAGGAAGTTTAAATAGAAGGGCTCGTTCAGATTAGGAGCAAGTTCAAAAGGACTAATAAAAAAACCAGATATCACACCACACCAAATATTTACCGTAAGTTCATGCTGAAAATATCGTTTCTTTAGATCATGTGGATTTTCGAAGTCCCACAAATGACTGTTTTTCCAATTAAAAACACCTCGTGTAGTAAACGTCATCTCATCCGTGAAAAGAAGGTCATTAAGAATGGTTTTCGGATTGTTTATCTAGCATAAATGTAGCAAACTGTAGGCGAACACTCAGGAGTATAGTGATATGGACGGAGACTCTCTTTTTAAAAATTCTCCAGGTAGACGATTGGCTTATTCCTGTTGCCTTACTTAACCAGCGAGTACTGAGATCTGGATTTTCCGAAATATGAGCTAAAACCTCTTCTTTATCATCGACGTTGATATTTTTTGGAACATTATTTAAGGTTTTAGGACGAAAACACCCTGTTTTGCTTAGGCGGTCACACAAACACACGTCTGAACAGTTGGTGATTGGGTTGTCTTCGATTTGGGTATAATTCTAAATACCTTTTGGCCGCATCAAGTGCACTATAATTTAACAGAGCAAAAACGTAAATTATATTACGCATTTCACTGTTGAAATATTCATTATGGCGTGGCATTTTCTTATTTTAGAATTTTTACTATAAATAATACACTTTTACTTAGTGACAGTAAAATTGTCATATAATTTCTTTACACGAAAACTGATAAGTGCTGACACAAGCCTAATTAAAAAATGTCAATGTAATAACGGTGGCTTAGGACCATTCTTAATCAATCACCCTGTATATTAAGGCATTAGTGAATTGAAGGAGCTCGACGTTTACTAATAAATTATTGAAAAACTTCGACGAGAAGAAGATTCTAACATTTGTTTTTCTATTTTTCTTTATGAACCATATGTGGTACATGCCTATTAAAGTAATTTTGGATTACCATGATCTGACTATGTCGGAAAAACTACAAACATTTGAACATAAAGAATAGCAAAGAATATCAATTTTGAGATTAGAGCACAGTAGAACGTAATAGCGTGGCAGTCTTTACAACCAAAAACATTAAATGGAAGTTTTTATGTTATTCTTTGTATAGTCTTAATTAAAAAAGATTATTGTGTTCTACTAAAATAAATCATTTAAAATATTTGTTGATTTTATAATCTAATTAATTTTTAAAATAAATTGTACATACTAAATACATACTTAACATTAAGTATGTAGATATAGGCTTTAACACATATTAACATAATATAAAAATTTTCATAGTAAACTATCATTGAAATAAATATAACAGTAACATGAGATTGAGACTGTAACTATTTTAAGCTAATAATTTTATATTTATATAAGTTTAATGAGTCCCTCTTACTTATTATTGTTATATTTTTATGCAATGTATAAAAACGCCCTATGAAAAGATTATAGGTTTTATGAAACTTTGCAGTTAACATAATAAAAAAATGCCAGAACAATTTCAAATTTAATTTTTTTGTGATTTTATATAAAATAAAACAAGTATGTATAAATAAGTCGTATCACACATTTAAGTTATGCATATTAACTTCAAATATACTGATGTTTGAGTAAATATATAGTTTATGATAATAAAACTAAATAAAGGATAGTAATATGCATTCTATTCATATATTTATTCTTGTATGTTTTACATGAATTTATAAATTTTATATAACTATGAAATATAGCAAAATCCAAGTGCCTACTTGCAAAAAGTTGTGGTTTATTTGCTGTTTTTGCTCTCATATTTATAATATTTTAATAAACCTTGTAAAAAAGGTTTATATGTAATTAAAAGCTATTAAAGCCATACGCATATAAATAAAGCATTCATTACTTTTTGTTTTTGTTAACTAAGTGCCTTTTTTACTAAAAAAAGCTAAGCGTTGTTAAAATTTTAAATCTTTTATTAACATATTTATCAATGAAAAAAATGGTTAAAACAAAGCACTTTAATTTTTATTATTTGCAATATATTTAAATTATGACCAGCCTTAAATCCTTCAATCGAGTTCAAATATTGTCGATTTATATACAGTAAATCATTTAAGTTATATTTTGTATTTGTTTTCTGAAATCTCTTGCTAAATAATTAGTATTACTTTTTATATTTTCACGTTGGTACTAAATCAACTTAAAATTTTATCTAAATTTCTAATAATTTCAATTATATATTAACTTTTATAAATAAAAGCTTTTGGATTTTTACCAGTTAAAAAAAAATATTATATCTATTATTATGTTGCTATTTTACAATTTCTAAATCAGTTATTAAATCGGGAAAGAAATTAATAAGATTTTATAGATTTAAAGGTAATTTTTTTTTAATGCCCGAAAGGTCTTAATATTATATCTTATAATCGCTTAACTTATTTACAGTCATAATAAACCTCTTATAATAAATAACATGATAAACCGCTTATAGAATTTTAAATATCAAAAAATGCTAAATTAAAATACATATTACTGGATACCTAGAGGGTCATATTTGCAGCTAAACTTCCATTGCTGTAAAAGCAAATAATTAAGACAACCTAAGCCCTTAAAAATATATTGCATATTAATAATTATTAAAGTAATTTACTTAACATTGCATATTTAAATATAGGTTTAGCATATATTTACATAATATTTATCAATATTTATATTTAATATTATCGTAAACTGCCATTAAAATAAATATTTAAAGTTATATGTAATTAAGAGTATAGCTGTGAATATCTGAACCATAATTTTGTAAATTAACGACTTAAATTTATTAATTAAGGCTATAATATTGACGTAAAAAAACAGGTGAAAATAGTGGTATCTAATTTTATTTTATTATGTACTTATTTAGATACCAGTCAAGGAAAAAAAATGTTAAAAAAATATTTTATTGTAATGAACGGTTTTATTTTTCTATAATTAATAAATAAAATCAATTGAAAAATGTCTGTAGAGTTTGATTAAAGACTTATGTAACATGATTTTTATATTATAAAAGTCTAAAAAATACCAACTGCTATAAAGGGAATTATTTATATTGTTTTAAATTAATGAAGAAAAAATAACCCTAACCCTTTTGGTTATGCATATTATTTGTAAATATATCTATAGTTCCGATAAAAGTCTTAATAATAATATACCTTTAACATAGGTATATACCTAGCTTTTTTAGACTAAAAATAGACTTTTAAAAATACAATTTATTTATAACCCTTTGAACTCGTATACCGTAAAATAATTTTACATGTCTTTTTATAGCAACAGCTTTCAGCATCTTTGTTTGGCATTTCTCTGATCCCTTTTGAAATCCTTTGACCTTTTTAGAAATTCATTAGGCAACTCATGCAGGAGAGCCATTCTAGATTCTCATTTAGCTGGCGGAGCCGTTTCTGATAGTTTTATTAATTGTATATTTTTCTCTTTTAACTGTTATAGTATAACGAAACATAGATATTCATTCTTTATTTTAGAATAAAATCAGCCATTAAAGCAAATTCTTAAAGTAGTGTGATTGGGATTGTAATTAGATAGGGTATCTATAGGTTTAACTTATTAGTGTAAAGAAACTTTTTTATTAAGAGAATTATTATGTGTTAATTTACGTAAAAATATAAAGGAGATTTTATTTAATAAAAGTGCATTTTTCATTTTGTCGAAAACACGATGTTTCATTTTTTTCTGTTTCCACCATTTTAATTATTTTATAGGTTGATTCTAAAAAATATTAACAAAACCGGTTTCTTAAAGTTGCGTGTAAGCACTTTTAGGTTTTTTCTTAAGTCAAATATAAAAAAATATGTTTTGGTGTAACATATCCCACACTTACTTTTTGGTGTTTTTACCTAAAACCGTAATAACTACCTGCCACAATAACATAACACAGGATAAATAAATAAATATCAGATCTATTATAGCTATATAAAGTAACTGTAAATATACACTTATATCATAAAAAAATAAAGGCACTAAGAGCAAAGCTGCACAAATATAGTGACAAAGATGTAATTAAAATTTATTTATCTATTTCTATTTAATTTTCTGGTTGCCTTGACCTGGTACATATATTGGTATTGGTATTGATATTGGTACCTGGTACATACATGGCAGGTATTGTTGTTGTTGATTTAAGTAGGACCTTTTGATGAAATGACTTCATCAGTCAGAAAATAGAATTTTAATTATTCTGGTTAAAGTTAAAATATGGTCATACATAAAACCAGAAATCGTAATTCATACTAAAAATATCATAAATAAATAGCCACTAAGCCGGTATATTACGTCTAATGTCAAAGATTTAAGTAGAAAAATAAATTTAAAATTCTGCAGAGACAAACTAAACTTTTCGATTTTCCCTCGCAGCAATATTTAAGGTGGGTAAATATTTGACCCGCTCAAACTCTCATGGTTTCGAGAAATCTGTATTGATTTCCTTTGTTTTATTATCGCTAATTTTTTAGATGAGGTTTACTGATATAAAACAAATACGTAAATTTATAAAAATTAAGTGTTTTTCTAAAAAACTTTGTTTAAATAACATTCAATCTGACCATCTGAATATTTACACAGACCTGCACCACTAATAATAATCATTATATATCAGTAACTTGCAAACAATGCTGATGATTTTACACCCTAAATATGGTATATAATATACAATAATAAAAAGTAAAATTCTTATTATAATATATTTTTTTAAATCAAAAACTTATTAGAAAAAACACATCAAACATTATATTTCCATGCATATTTATTAAGAACTTTAGGGTACAATACATTTCCATATTAATCAACAAATTATTTTCAATATGTACTAATTTTCCAATATTATTAAATAGTGAATATAAAGCCACCGTACAGATTTATTAATTAATTATATAAAATAAATATGTAACATATTTAGGTATTAAAATTTAATTAAAATAGAATTTTCCAATCTCTGAATGATCGTTTTTCTCCGAAAGATGTAAATATTAACGCTTAATATGCATAATCAAAATGGACGTGATGCAACAGTTGACAGATACTGCAGGTGTATGCCCCAACTAGTACCTTTGATGTTGAAAGTATCGAATAGCTAGCTATATGAAGACGTTTCTACGCCGACAACGCATATTTACGAAGGACTTTAAAGCTAAAACACCAGTGAGGATATCCTAAATGTGTTTCAGTTTGGCATTGGTCATAGAAATCAAAGATTAGATTATTAGATATACTAGTAAAGCACTGGGAATACTGCATGAGTTTCTTTTTTTAAAAGCTTCTACAGAGAAGACAAACAGCAAACACCCATGCCACAAATAAACAAAATCTACAATAACATCTCAAATTGTATTTAAATTGCAACAAGAAATAAGTGCTTTAAACAAATGAGGAATTTGAGCAAAATCAGCCTATGCACAAAAAAATTATAAAATCAAGGAAAGAAATGGATTGAGATAGAAAATAGGAACCTAGAAATAGGAACATCCGAAAAAATGTAGGAGACCATAATAATAGGGTAAACTAGTATATAATCGAAAATAGTAAAAGTATTAAAGTTTTCAAATATAAACTATTAAATGGAGTCAAAAATGACTAAAGTAAAAAACATAGTAAGTAGTCGTAGGGAAATGATGACTGCTAGTCAAGATTTCTACATTTCTTCATAGTGTTATACAAGAAAGGACACAGAAACAACATGGATCAACCTATTAGCATATTATCACACTTATATAAACTGCCTAAAAAATAGTGTTTGCAGAATAAACTTCCAAAGCACGTCTTTCCCGAATATTTTAACTTGCAGAACCAAAGTCGACATTACAACAAGCGGATGAACTCATATTAACTAGCCGAACAAGTGGGGTTTAGTGCTATTGACAGCCTACAGATACTTTGTACTCTAATTAAAAAAGCTACAGAGTATAAATGCTGGGTTTTTGGTATTTGTCGATGGAATTCTTAAACAACGCAAGGATCAACTCTTGATACTCATGCCTCATTAAATATATTTACATTTAGTAACGCTTCCGTTTATCTCGAAAAATAGATAATAATTTAAAACCAGACAAGATTCCATTTAACAAAGAAGTATTGCTAGGAGACACCATCTCACCAACACTTTTTACTCTTGCCTTGAAGATTTCTTTTGAGTTGAAAAAACTTAACAAAAATACGAGATTAATATTGATGGAGTGCGTCTAAACTATTTACGAATTGCTTACTATATTGTGTTTATTGCCAAAACAAAGGGCTTAAAAATATATTTCGGGAACTTTATCGAATATTGAAAAATTGAACTTGAAATGATCTAAAACAAAACAAAGATGATAAGTGTAAAAACATCCAGGTAACGGTTAACGATTAACTTCTAAAAGTTATCCAAGATCCAAGAATAAAAATAACTTTTGAATTTACAAGAAAAATAAGCCTATTCTAAACCACTTTTGACAAATTAGAATTAATGCTTAAACCTGTTCAATTTCCTCTAAATTTAAAAAGAAAAGTGTCTGACTTCTGTATGACATATGTACTGAGACAATGGCAATTACCTGCAAGATTGCGAATAGGCTGCAAATCACCCAACGAGCAATGGAGCTACGGTTTTTAAGGTATAAATTTCGCAACGAGGAATTTCATAGAAGACCTAAGGTGGCCAATGTACTAAGGCTTGTGGCACTTAGAGATGGACTGGTTATATAGAAAAGCAGGATGACTAAAGAGGGGTACATAGGATCTTCATTTGGCGCCCAACAAACACCAAACGGAGCATCGATAGACTCCGGAGACGATGGCGAGACGATATCTAAAATATTGGAGGAAGGAATTGAATCCAGATTGCTAGGAACAGAAGAGCGTGGAAAAATTTGAAAGAGGTCTTTTACTAAGAGTTGATAAACATAATAAAACTTATTGTTTCGTTTTCTCTCCTTTTGTTACTTTTTGCTAATTTTACTTATTTTTAGTTAACATAAGTTTTCTTTAAAGTTTAAGATATTTAATAATTAGTTCGGGAATACTTTGTTTATTTTGGTTTATTTACATTGATTTTGCATATAAATATTCACCCGATATAACACACGCGTTTCTTGGTAAATTGTTAATATTTAAACTCGACCTAGCTTACATTTCCTTACTCTCTTACTTCAATGTTTCAATTTCCATAAAGCCTTGCTCTTTTATCCTACTTTATCTTATGGACCCCTAGGGGCGAGAGGAGTAAGCTATTTGACCGAGGTCATACGTCAAAAACTTAAATTACGGAACAGGTGTGCGACACTGGAAAGCAGTAGTACTACGGCAATTATTGAATCGGTATCTAAATCTTATGCGAGATAATACCGAAGTGCATCACGTCTTTGTCGATTTAATGAAAGCTGATTGGGGTGTTCCTTATATCAACATCCTTTACATCATTTATTACTAGGGTAAGTCGAGTCATTTTTTTTCCTTTCACGTTAAATTGTATCTCTTCTTATTTTGTTTCTATTTTATTTCATTCATTTCATAGTCACTAAGGGTGTGCGTCGAAAACAAAAGGATCACTTTATTTCAGTGCGACTGGAGCAGCGTCCCTATTTTTTTACAGTCTGGCCTTGATAACTTGATAAATAAATAAGATCGAAATAACCTTAATTTAAGTAATTAAACATTTATTATAAACAGGCCCGAAACACTTACGTTGTATTCAAATGAAAAATGCAGCGATCAATGGCAACGTCTCGTTTTTATCACTACGTTCAATTTGGGGCAAAATAGGAAAAAATCTGCCATCCTACTTTTAACTTGGGCCCAATACATGGTTTTCCGTACTCAAGTCCTTTTTTGACCTTTGGAGTAGTAAAGAGATGCATTAAAAAACACGATAAAGTAAATCCCCCAATGGATGTCCATTATTGGTCCAACCGAAGTCGAAATGTCCATGGATTAATAATGGACATTCTATGCAAAATAATAAGTATGAGCAATCCAATGGACTTTAAAACAACTTTGCCCAATGGAATTCAACTGACCTTATATTTTACTAAAGTCCAGTGGACATATTTTTTTGAGAATCCACTAAACTCTTATTTTTATAGATAGACAATAGGCGTCCATATCTGATCAAAAAAATTATCTTAAATTTATGGTACGACTCATTTATGAATTTTTTAGTCCTATAGTTCAAAATAAAAAACAAGCCATTGAACAAATAAAAATAAAAGCCATTGAACTGTTATTTTTAAACATCTCTTACATTAAAGCCGAACGACACGTTATTGAGCGTATCTATTGGCAAAAGTTGGCCAATCGGCCATCATCACATTGAGAAGTCTAGCAGTCGTGTAGAATTCCATTAAGATTTTAGATAATTTATGCGAGAATATATTTTGTTACTATAGCCGCATATTTAATATTCTCAAACTGTCCAGTGTAAATAGCTACAATCCTGTTTGTTTAACATACAGAGTGTCCTACAATCAACATTACAGGCTGTAACTTTTTTAATTTTAAATATAAAATTTTTTAAGAAAATTTATTTTTAATAGTAATAGGACCACTATCCAAAATTACTTAAAAAAACTACCCCCGACAAATTCATCCCTGAAAGGCCGCCCAACCATTTTTTTCAAATGGCACCATCACTTTTGTTTAGGTCTTTAGCTTGTAAAATTATTAATTCAATATCATAAAAAAATCACGTGTTACCATCAACGTAAGGAATAAGGATCACTACATATGCCTGAAGCAAAGCACATTGTATATGTACACATATTATTCACAATTCATATTTTAAGTGCTTGGAAATATAGTATATTAAAGAGTAGATAAATAGGTTAAAAATCTCGTACAATAATATATTTTGGTAACAATATAGTTTACATGTTATGGTATTTGATGACGTGACCAAAAGTTAAACTAAAGGATTGATGCAAGGACTGGCGAAAAATTATATTTTAGCTTAACAAAATTTTCTACATCAATAAATATTTAAAGAATCCAGTAAGTTTCAATAAAGCAGTAAGAATAAATTGGAATATTGTTGATTAAAGTTTTTAATAAAAACTCGTCGGTAAAGTCGCGGAATTTAGCCAACTAAAGGATCAAGCTTTATGCAATATTTTTTTGTGCAAAAGTTACAAAATTAATTAGTTCCAATGAATAAATTTTAAAGTAAAGCTTAGTTATAAATTGCTAATTGAAAATGATTATAAAGAGTCACTTTTCTAAATTTAAGTTGTTTTAAATGCAGAAAAGTACCTGTTTAGAAGCTCTGAAAATTTGTATATAGGAAAAGCTGAAAACTATATACAGGTCTTTTTATTAAACATCTGGAAGCTTAAGCTTTTGTTTTAAAACTTAAAAACATAATTTTGTTAAAGAAACTTTTATTTATGTTACAAATAGTATTTTTTAATTGTTTTCTGTTGATATTTCTTAAATTATAATGTGGGTAAAGTATATTTATCAAAGTTACGAAACTCATGTTTGTCATATGTTTTTTTTAACAGTAACACTTGCAATATTGAAATAAATATCTTTTTTGAAACGTTAAAAATGTATTTTATTGCAAAAATTGTCTTTAAGTTATTAAAGTCTTAAATAAGATGCTTTTAGGATTTTTTTAATTCTCTGTGATATGTGAGGTATCTTCATGCATTTTGTGTTTTATAATTATTTAGATATTTAAAATATTTTTTTTTTTGAATACCTTTTATTACATGTATGAGACAAAGTTTGCTTTATCCATTGAACGACTTTATCTAAAAGTCCATTGAACTTTTTTATATATATCCCTTTGCATTAACCAATTGTTTGTTTATTAGACATTTTTCCATTCAGTGGCCGACTACTTTTGTGACATTTATATCATCCTGTGGTCATCCATTGAATTTATGGAAAAAAATTAATGGATGTTCATTAGACCTTTATATTTCCAAAAAGAGGAAACCTTTGGATTTCCATAGGACCCATTTGTGCTGTCTGGGATACACTTAAGCAATACATGGAACACTTCAAATGGGCAAATCAATAATACAAGTTTACAAGTTAGAGAACAGTATCATTAAATCACAAAACAGTTTTACCACGAACCGAAACTCTTTATTTTATTATCGGCACATATTTCGCTAATGCTGTTACCATCTTCGTGTGAAGATTAAAATTGTTAATTAATTTTAAGTTAAGCATTAAGTTTTAATGTTGTTCCGAAGATGTTAACATCGTTAGTGAAATACGTCCCGATAATAAAATAAAGAGTTTTGGTTATTGGTAAAGTTGTTTTGTGATTTGAGTGTCACACCAAGGGTTCCAACCATAGGACTAATATTATAAAAGTTTTTTTTCTAGCTGACCCAAGTATTATTAAAGTTATTTGATAAGTACAAATCCTATAAAAAGTAAAAGAATTCTGTTTAAAGTTAAGTTAAAAATGTTTCTAGTAAGTACCTTTTTTCTGAGCAGCCCACTCTTTTATTTATTTACATAAAAAAATCATCTTTACACATAATTAGTATTTTAACCAAACCATTATGCATCTATAATTAATCTGCTAATATCCCCAACGGTCCAGAAAATAAATATTGATATTTGAACACGCTTAAACAATGTCATATAATACAAATCTGCCGGTATTAATGGTAAAACAACATCCCTCCTCTACCCACGCCCTGATTCCAGGGACTTTTTGTACTATCGCCTACACGCTACACATTCTCATTCATCCGAGTGTAGAGTAGCGGCGTCGGCATTGCATCGGGACGCCGCAGTCTCCGTTCAGCCGGCGTCGCGACGCGATGTTGTCGGGGCTAAAGTTTCAATGAATAGAGTAATACGGGAAGTGACGAGAGTTTCTATAGTAATTTGACATAATTAAAATGGTGAGTTTTTGACGTGTGGTTTTTTAATGATATTCTCTGTTTCCTGCATGGCTTTTGAAGTTTGGCTTTCAAATTATTTTTAATATTTTTATTTAAAGTAATATTAGGACATTTATTCATTTTTTTAATTGCTAATCAGTTGGTCTATCATGCCTACCAATTTTTAAAAAAATATGAATTTTCTTAGTTTTCTTTTACGCAAAATTTGAAAGTCATACGAAAACAAGCAATAAAATATCGAAGAAATAGAAATAAAGCAAATTTTTTTATAAAAAGTTAGTACTTTAAGCAAGTATGTAACAGATCCCAAACTTAAATATTAAAGAAATTTTATTCGGTAAAAAATTGAATCGTTTAAATAAAGATGCCTAAATTTTATTAACATGCAACATTAATTTTAAAGTGTTTATCATTTTTAATATTCATGCAGCTACGGGCTCCTTTTCTAAAGCAATGAATAATAAAAGTTGATTTTTTAATCATAGATTCAAGCTTAACTCCGCGGTATTTCTCTATCGCTAGTATTTAAAACATTTTTCCGATGGTGCTGCTTTTTTCAAATTTGGACTTTTTATCTAGTTATACAGACTAATAACCGTGCATCCTTTTCCAAATAGCGACAACGCATCTCGTCGTCTTAATTATTAATGTACTTTTATAAAATAGCTGCGAAAACTGGGATCCCGATCCGCTCTAAGAAATTTCAATACGAGGCAGATAGTATTGGAAAACGTAGAAAATTTAAGCAATAAATTTGCAATTTTTTGTTATAGTTCAATGGAGTCTTTCCATGCAAATTGAGTTTTTGCCAATATATTTGATAAATAAAAAACAGGCTAAAATTGCTTTAGACTTTTTTATACTTTTAAGTTCAAGTTATAAAATTATTGCATTTCTGGATGAAGAAAAAGGCAAAATAAATAAATAAAATGCTACTTACAGAAATCTGTTTTAAAAAAACCTGTGATATTTCACATGGTGAAATAGGTAGGCGCCAAACTTTCCATGGATGATCCTACAGATTATTATATATTTCAGAATAAATAAACTATTTCCAATAATACTGAAATATAATTTATTATACAAAGTGTAAAAAGTTATACAAAGAGTACATTTATTTTCTATATTTAATGTCATTTCTGTGGAAAAATTAGGCCTTTGTATAGAAGATTAAATATATCAATTAATACTGCAGAAGTTTAAGGCCGCAAGTATTTCTAATAACGACGAAGTTTAATTTAACTACCTCAGTTTATTTATTTAAAATAGACATACATTTAGTTTTGTGCATATTTTTAATGGGAAGGATAAAGAAACTCTTAGGCAAAATCCTACATTTTTTTAAGATGCTATTTTAAAGAAATATTGTTATGGAATATTAGTAGGGCCCATTAATATAACTTCTAACGTATAAACTATAGTCAGAGCTGATTAACTGTCTGTCTAATTATGATTTAAATATTAAAAAATTAAATATTACTGCAAGAATAAAAAAGCCGATTTTAGCTAAAATAAGATTAAATAATAAAATAGAATTAAACCGTGCAAAGTGTAATAATTTTGAATTGATATAAATTTTTCTTGTGCATAATTTAATTGTATATGATTAACAATTCTCCAGGAAAATAATGGTAATTGGAATACTAAAAAGGAGAATTACAATAGCAAAACATTTTTAATAATTATAAAATTGTATTTAGTCATTAAAACCAAAAGTCCATATCTGAAAATATCATAATTAAAATTAATATAAAAAAATATTTTTTTTTTAGAAAATAAGAAACTAATGACGTGAACATTTGGAATTTTGTGATTTTTTTCCTTGAATTTTACTTAGATGAAGGTTTGGGTATAAAATAAACATACCTTTGTGCATAATTCGATTATACGTTCTTAAACTCTTTTATTCGCACAAAAAACAAATAGCCCTATAAATTGTTATTAGAAAAATACTCTTCCAGCCTATTTTTAGTGCTTTATAATATAAGCTTAAACATTAAAAATATAATTAATGTATTAACGTTATTCTTTTTTCTTAAAGGAGAAGAAAAAATAGATGAAATAGCATTCTATCTTACTAAATTGCATGACTTTCTTAACAAAAGCAGAGTGTTATTTAAAACTCCACAACTATTAAACCTAGTTAACGTGTTTAATCAGTTTAGGGTTAAGTCACCAGACAGTTGACCCACAATAATATTTTTTTCATGGTAAACCTTGAAAAGATATCTTTTCAATTGCCAAGAAATATATTCGTCATATACATTAAAATTATGCATCATACAAGCTATTATGGCTTTTTAATTTCTTTTTTTTATAAATAACTGTTAGAATGTAGTTTTGCACAATTTGAAAAGGTCGTCGTAATAAACTATTCTAGGTTTCAGTCCACGCCACTATAGCATATTATTAAAACAAACAAAGATTCCACCAAGGATTTATATAAAAAAATAAGATTGGTATTTAGTATCTCTCTTATACGAGTAATATAGAATTTATAAATCGTCTTTTTAATTTTACAACATTATTAATATCGGTTGCCCATTTAACAATATATTGGTCTATCATATTACCAAGGTACCTAATTTCATTACCTGAGTGAATAACATCTGTATCATTTATGTTTATGGCATTGAAAATTGGTCAATTAATGTTTTGGAGCGAAGGCAACCTACTGTGTTTTTTGGATGTTAAGAGATAGTTTAAAACTAGCCAACCATTCTTTTACTTTCTTAAAGCCCAATTTTACGCAACCCCTGACTTGCTCCAATGTTTTCCCTTTAAATATTAAGGCTGTACTATCCGCACAGAAGATAGCTTTACCCTCAAGTAGCAGGCTCAGTAAAGTATTTATATATATAGAAAAATAAAAGTATTTTAGGAGTCTAACTAGTCTCTCCTTTAAAGCTTTTAAAAAAATGTTTCTGACGTTACTCATAAAGCTAATCGGGCAATAATTTTGTACCTTGTGTATTGTGCGTGATTCCTCAATTAGTTCAATTACGGTTTGTTTGAAATGAAGTGGCACTATTTCACTTTTAAATATTAAATTTATGGTATATGTCAAAGGAGCAACCAGATGTAAATTAAACGATTTTATTAGTCTTACGGGTATTTTGTCTTTTCCTGGGGCACAGTTTGTTTTTAAGGTAGATATTAGAGTAATATTAATAATAATAATAATATTAAACTAATAATGCCTTGTTTACAGGACTTAAAAACATAGAGCAGCATTAACCTTAAAAACTTTTCCTTTAGAATCTAATAATCTACTTCATATTAAATGTCAACATTTTCTGGCTATTTGGCTCCTCTATTTGTTTTGGTTTATCTAGCATGTGATTTGTTACATTAATCATTATAGGATAATGGTCTGTAATATAGGTGTCTAAAATGAATGACTCTGGGAAAATATGTTGAGTTTTGTTGTAAAAAAAAAAGGATAATGCATGTTGCTGTATCATATCTTATACTATTTTTTATAAATAGTATTTAAATTACCAGACAGTTTTACCACTAACCAAAACTCTTTTTTTTATTCTCGACACGTGTTTCGCTAACGTTTAGCATCTTTGGGAGAAGATTAGAACTATTTTTGTCTTAATTTTAGTCTTCTCCCGAAGATGCTAAAACTGCCTCGTAATTTGAGTGTCACGCTAAAGGTTCCAGCCATACGAACAAATGTATGTAGCAAGGTCTTCCTATGAGGTATATATTTTAAATTTATGATAATGTCTTCTGTAAAATTTAAAAAGTCTTAATTTTGAAGTCAGAATAATATTTAAACAAATCAGCAATAAAAATCAGTGTTAATCAATTGACGTGTTTTTTCTCGGGAAGCGAATAAAATGTTCAAGAAATATAAAAAAATATTTTTTCTAATAAAATAATAACTAAATTTAATTCGTTCAAAAATTAAACAGTTTAATTTTAGAATGTCTAAAATTGTTAACTTACCAATTTAATTTTAAAGTTTTTACAATTTTTAATAATTATGTAGCTATAGCCTATTTTTCTAAAAGGAGTGAATAATAAAGGCTAATCGTAGGCTCATTTGGTAATGAAAATTATATTTAACAAAAAATTAAAAGAATATAGAAAAACAGTCTATTACTATTAAAATTTGCGTAGAGATTGCTAAGAATCTCAGCATCTCCTGCATAAATCGAAGCGAGGTGTTTCCAACTGGGGTGGTATACAGGCGGAAAATGCAGCAGATTAACGTTTGACAAATCAAAAAAGCTTCTACATATTTATTATGATTAAAAATAAAAGGTGAGAAGATCCTTGAGGCAGGTGAATTGTTTTAAAAATATTCCGGATTATTTATAAATTACAAGTTGGCTGATTTTATATTTTTAAGAGATTATTTTTTGGTTTTTTTGAATAAATTATTTTAAACCAAATAAAACTATAATTATTTGTGTTATCTACCTCTGAGGTTTTGTTCATATTGATACATTATCTACGCGTAGACAATGAGCTTGTCTTCGTCTACATTATTTACATATTCATCAGTGCATTTTATGTGAAGGAATTATTTCTATGGAATTTATTTTTAAGGGGCTATTTGTATAACTTCTACAATAGAAAGCCTAGTCTGAGCTAACGAAATATCTTTTTTTTTATGGTTTATTTATACACCACTTAATAATTTATACTACAATATTAAGAGAGCTATTTTTTTGGCCAATAAGAATTACAAACCACTACAACGTGTAAACTTTTTAAAATAATCTTTATTTGTTTTTTTTACATAATTGTATGTTGTATATAATTGTACAATTGTTGTACACGATGAACAACTTCCCTAATAAAACGATGTAATTACAAACTAATACTAGGGAGTTCAAAGAGCGATAATTTCTTATAATAATAATAATAATATTTTATCACACAAAATGTAATAATTTAAATGTACCATACATTTATTTTGTGCATAACTTAATTATACACGCTAAATAGTTTCTTTAGTCATAAGAGATCTATAACGAATTAATTTAAAAAAATTAATATTGTAGAATATCTTAAGTCATTTAACGATGGTACCCCGAATGTAAAAATTTTATTAAGTGCTGATTTATTGGAACATTAGTTTTATTGGTCCTATGGTTGGAGTCTTTGGTGTGATACCTTACGTCTTTATTTTATTTTATATACTAAGGATGTAACTATTAGATTCACTATTTTTAATTTTTAATCAGTCAGTTGAATTTGTAGCTACGCTAGGTTTGTACGAAATATATTTTGTATTTTTTAAAAAGGAGTTTGGCATATCCGAACTCATGACTTTCCAACTCTTTCATATTTCGCATGAGCTACATGTTCTTTAAATCGAACATTAATTAATTTTCTTGTTTGCCCTATGTACATACTTCTTACCATAATCGTAACAATTAATTTTTTAGATCCCGGACTATAACTCTCATTTTATTGCCAGGTTTATGGATTTTTGCTAAACGATATAATTTTGAAATTGCTAATTTTCAAAGTTCAGAAGCTGTAACTTGAAAGTATCTGAAGAGAAAACAACGCTTTTGCAATCATTTATTACTGTCTTAACTTGTGGGATCATTTTTGATAAAGGGTTCTTAGAAATCTTTTTATATGGGCTATTTTTCATAAGATCATTAACTCGTTTAAAATGTTCTGCTTTGTCTAAAGTAATAACATTGTTTCTTTTGCTTTTAAGTACATAATATTTTTTGCTTGGTCATTTAATATAATAGTTTAGTTAAGTTTGAATTTTCTCCCGAAGATGCTAACGTCGTTAACGAAATACATGCCAAGAATAAAATAAAAAGAATATTAGTTAGTGGTAAAGCTGTTTTGTAATTAGTTGTTTTATTATTATTGTTATTAAAAACAGAAAGTTAATACTGCAAAAGAGGAGACGTAGAACTATTTATTAAGAAAAATTAAATTTGATCATACAAAGAGTAAATATTTCAAATGAACCTACATTTATTTTTGTCGATAATTGAATTGAACACGATGGTCAATTTTCTTAATGAAACCAAGCTCAAAGTTAATTAATATCAGAAAATTTAAAAAATAAAACTATTTTTGATATTGATGAAATAGAATTTAATCACGCAAGGCGTAATAATTTTTCTTGTGTTCATGATTTTAATGTACACGATGAATTTTGTTAGGAAAATCTTGCTAAGGAATATATTATTTTTAGGGCTTAATGATAAGCTTAAACATAAAAAATATACTGAAGGTATTGACTGTATGAATACTGCGGAACCAAAAGACTAAACTAACTGTTTGTAATAAGGATTTACATGAGATTTGATAAACAAAATATACAAATTTTAAATGGATTTAAATGTATACATAATTTTATTCTAAATTATTTCTGTCGATTTCTTCGCAATAGTAGATATCTCTTAAAGTTTTGGAAAACTTGAAAAAAAATTAAAAAACGCAGAAAATATAAAAAAGCGTTTTTAACAAATTTTCTTGAAACATAAAAAAATTACATTCCTAAAATTAAAGTAAAATTATTTAATATAATGATTATATAAAAATTTATGACACAGCTAAATTTTACAAAAAAATTGTATGTATAATTTTTTTATGCAGGATGAAGAATTTTGTAAAATTTGACTTGAAATAATTTTTATTGCAAGATAATATTCTAACTTCTGATAATATGATCGTAAATGTACAAAACATGCCGAGTTTGGATATGCGCATATTATAAGCTCTTTTTAAATTTAAATTTTAAAAGGAAAGAAAAGCGAAATATTCCTATTAAACGGATTTTTAAGATTGAGACGAAAATAGAGAATATGACCAAGATAAAGTTAAATGAACTTTACGTATCTACGTTTGATCTTTTTTGTTTTAATCATTAAAAGTTGATTCAATATCATGACATTTATTTTACTTTTGCATTAAGATTTTGTAAAATTTCAAAGCTTAAATAAGGAAATAATTAAAATGATCCTGATGTTCTAAAACTCCATTAAGTTCTCTGAAAAGACATAATAAACTCTTATTCATTAAATATTAATGAAGTATTTATTTAAGTAGGTTTTTTAAAAAATTTAGATGAGAAGTAAATAACTCAGTATATTTTTGGCAAAAAAAATCCAATAAAAAATCCAATAAAAAATCCATAAAAAATGAAGAACGTTAAAAAATCTTACTATGGCCATATGGAGTATAATACATATAAATAGAAAAACTATGAAATAATTTGCATTTCCATTTTACAGAACTTTTATATATATTTTTTTATTTTATCTTTAAATATAAAAGCAGATAATATTTTAAAATAAATCAATTTAGCAAACAGTTGAAACTTACCTTAATTGTATTAAACAAGATGACCCCATTAGGTTTCAAGGCAAGAATTGCCGTTACGGTTCCGAATTGCCAGACTATGATTAATGAATTATCTGTTTAAAGTGGATATATAGTCGATTCAGATGAAGTAGCCGATACCCAGAAGATTCTTGCCTTTCTATATGGTTTCAAGCTTAAATAATTTAATAGTTGCCAACTAAATAATTAAGTTATCTGCAGGTGTATAAACCGGTGATAAAAACAGTCATAAAAACTTGTTTTTAAGTAAAAAGTCGATTGACTTTAAAATCACATGAAAAGTTTCATGAGAATATAATTAAAAAATTAAAATTTCTATAATAGTGATTTTTTAAAGATATTTTGAGCTGTCTTTAAATTCAGTAAAATCGGCTACTAGCATTAATAAGTAAAAAAAGCAACTCAAGTAAATACTTAAATTAGTTATACTAAACTGGGGCACAACGAGTATTTTTGAAAAAACCATTTTTTTTTATTTTTTAAATTTTCAAAATAAGTTAAAACTTTCTTTGAGTCTGCAGCAACAACTTATAAAAATGTTTCCTATTTGCTTATTTAATAAGCTGCAAGTTAATAAAATTAGAAAAAAAGCTATAATTTTTTTTATAAATATTTTTATTGACACTTCAATTAATAAAAATAAAATCTATAAGGTATGGTAGAAAAAAAATACTTAAATAAAATCCTACAGTTTATTTTTGCTGATTTCAACGAACTTTTTATAAGCTTGTTAAGTTCATGTGACTCATACAGTAAAATTACTAATACGTAATAAAACTTTAAAAAACAGTCTTCATCAGCGATAGTTGTAGTTGCCATTTTCCTAAAATCTTCCTTTGCTTATTCCACTGATCTAATTTAATTATAATACTACTCCTATCCTAAACAATTTATTCTAGTGGTTTTAGATATTTGGATAATGTTACCCTTAAAGCCCTAAAAATAACACAAACCTATTGCAAATAAGCTCTATAAATATTTCTCCAGGAATTCAGAAAGTTTTTGGAATGTGCCGAAATATTTAGATCGTGCCTGAAGGAAGTTATAACGTGCTTTTCATATCATATAGATATTAAAGGATTGTGATGTACAATTAATGTTTTTGAAACATGCTATTTTTATGTAAAGAAACTAATAGATAATTTTCTTAATTCCTCTAATTTTTCCTAATTAAGCTATCTTCGAACAAAAAATAAAATTATTTTATAAAAATTAACAAGAAAGAAACTATTGGTTATTTTTTTGTTACTAATTAAAACTGGCAAGAATATTTAAATATTCTTAAAAATATGTCAAATTTTGGGATGTATTTAGCAAGAGGATATATTTATTAAATTTTCACATTTTTAATGAGAAATTTAAAAAAATAAGGAAGATAGTAATTGTGATAAAGGTTGTTTTTTTTTCCATTTCTAATAAAGAAAAAAATATTTTATTTATATTAGCTGTTAATACATTTTAAAAAAAGCATTAGCTATAATAAGTACAATAATATTGTAAAGGCATTAAGACACCATTAACATAATTAATAAATTATCAGCCATTATAGAGCTTTTGAATATAGAGTAAATATAATCTGAAGGGCTGTCAAAAGCCAAATAATATTATTTATAATATTTTTTATCATAAATCTTCAAATTTTTTGCTAAAAGATGACATTTCTGAAAGTCTTAAACAGGAAGTCCAGAAAAAAATAAAAATATACAATTTCCATAACTTTTACTAATTTTTACTAGTTTTTTAATTAAATGAAAATTAAAATTAAAGACCTATTAAATATACTTATATAGTTTAAAGTTAAAAGTATTAAAAATTTTGTTTGTTTATTTGTAAATCTTGTGTAAATTTAGAACCCGCAGCAGGCCAAAAACAGGATTTAAAGTTACAATTTATTTGGTACGATCTTCATACATAATAACATAATAAAACTCATAATAAAACTATTATGAAAATGTAAAGAATTTAAAAAAGAACTACTAGAATTTATTTTAATAGTAAGTTATGCGTTCTTCTTTATTAAATTATTAAATAAAATGTATTTAAAAATACTAAGATATAAAAATTTAGTCATTTAAAATTTAAGGTCCTCTATAAGTTCTATAGAAAAGTCAGAAAAAGATAAAAATATAATTTTTATAATACTAATAATAAAGATAGATCTATGATTTTTTTAAACTTTATCGAAAGCTTATGAGACGTCTAATTTTCATAGGAAAACAGAAAAAATTGAGAAAATATTAGTATCATAAAGAGTATTATAAACATTCTGATTTTTATTTTAATTTAACTGGACTCGATTTTTTATGCTTAACAACTGGATCAAGCTTCAACTTATAAATTGTTTATTGTAAGATACATGTATGTTCTATATAAAGAAGCTTTAATAAAATTTTGTAGAATTTTTTATAATAAAAATCTTTAAACAAGCGTAGAAAAAAAAGCAAAATTAAATTTCATTATCAAAGTTCTTAATAATTTTACTTAAAAAAAAAGATATTCTATCTATTTTTTCTTAAAAATCAAGAATTAAAAAATAACATTTTATATACGTAGTATGAAGTAATAAGTTAGACAAAGTACATAAATGTCTGCAGTCTGCACTATTATTATATATGATTTATATAACTAATGCAACAATATACTTTGTACATATTATAAACGCGATCGATACAAGAATCTAAGTAAAAAATAATATCTACTTTTTATTTTAAAATAAACATAAAAAATAATTTGAAATTTAAGTATAGTTTGTTATATACTTTATTTATCGAGAAGTATTTGATTACTTAAAATTCAGCATATTTTTGAATTTAATATGGTAATGATTATAATTATAAATTTATTAGTACTTTTGATTAAATACAATAAATAACTAAAACTCTTGTTTAATGCAAGCATTTACATATATCCCGCGTGTATTGCTTAACAATTAAATACTAACATTTAAATCACTATTATTTGGAATTATCTATAAGGAGGCTGATTTATTAATATTAATAGAGCAGGGATTTTTATCAATAACATAAGAATAATTAGGAGCATTTAGCCCCAAAAAATGATTTCATTTGCACAACTATATTCTTTCAGTGATATCTTCTTTATTAACATAATAGGTATACATAAACCGAAATTCAAAATTTCCAATAATAGAGAATAAACAAAAAATACTAAAACTTAATAATTACATAGAACGGTAATCATAATACAATTTATAGAAATTATATTCTATGATAAATACTCGCGCCGCATAACTATACAATACATATGGCTTCATTTATAGAAGAATGTTATAACTGAAAAGGTTGCACCTTATAGATAAAGTGTAACAACAAATAATAATGAAGCATGTTATTTAAATGAAAGATCGTAACAACGTTGACCCCGACAGATGCCATTAGTTTCGTTTTACACTTTACCAAATTAACTGATCGGGTACTAGAAGATCGAAACTTCTGACTTAATTCACAAGCGAGATTGTTGGTTTGGACTTCATTTTATAGAAGAATGTTATAATAGAAGATCTTTCGACAACTATGTAGTCGCTGTATTTGATTTACAACCTGTTCTGATATACCCCAAGGAAAAGGTGTCCCTTTCTACTAAAAGTCTAAGTTAAATGTTTTAAATTTTATCCTTAAGGAAATTAAATTTCCTTTAATTTCCTAAATTTAGACAAATGTTCCTACGATGAGATGAATAGCAATCAAGGATCAAATAAAAAAGGATCTTGCTTGCTGAGCTATATTATATACATCAAAATTTATGATGTAATGAATTTGGTTTTTAGTCAGATAATTGTGCTGGCTAGCAAAAAAAACCAGTACATAATTTGTAAGTATTAGTATGCTCTAAAAAGTATCATAAAACAATTTGTGACATAGGTTTACAGATCAAATTATGGCTGTATTAAATTGCATATTTATATATTCTCTACGGGGTATTGCTAACTTCGACATTATGTAGCGTTTCAGTTTTTTCCAGAAACAGCAACATCCTGGTTAATCTAAAAGACACTGCAGTATTTCGGTCTGTATAAGCGTTACTTCGCCATTGAGTACATACCACCACACTGGCTTACTCAAGAGTTAATAATATTCGTTAAATACCACATACAAGCCTATGAGTGCTAAAATTACAAAAATATCTTTAACCTCGAAAAGAGAAAAATAAAACTAAGTTCTATGTTAACGTACTTTGGAAATGTAAAATTTAATAATGATATGTTTCACATTTTTTAGCATCGCATGCTAATCAGATCAATAGGACACTTTTGTGTACAAAAATAAAAACCTTGTAAGATAACACCCAATAAAATGTCAAACTTGTCATTTTAGTACTTTAAAATAGGTCCTAATGTTTACATTGAAAAAAAATTAATTTAATCTACCCTGTTGGAGAAGCATCAAAATCGCGTATCAAATTTTAGCGCGCTGCCATTTCCACCGAGAAAATAGTCCTCGTGATGTCATTTGATCCAAGTATTAAATATTTTGTAGCTATTACCTAGTTAACGTTAACAACATATATGCATGAACACGCCAATAACCGGCTTTCTTGTGAGTTCATTGTATGGGGCTCATCTTTTGAGATCTTCTGAAGATTATTTTTGCTGAAGCAAAACTGCAATTAAAATACTCTTGCAAAATACTGATATTTTTATTCGTTTTCATGCAAATAGGTAAACAAGCAAATTACCTATAATCATAGAGTATTAAACAGCACAGGTACTAAATGAAAGTATATGCATTATTATTCTAAAATATATTAAACATATCATATACTACTTATTGATGCGAAATGCCCTTTTTTAAGGCTATAAATTTTCTAATGTGAAAAATTTTCTTAAAATAACAGGAGGTTTTGTTGTACATGAAACCACTGTAAAAAAAACCACAACAGTAAGGAGGTTATTTATGCTATAAAAATATCAAATAAAAAAATCATCATGAAAAAAGCAAAAGTAAAATCAGTGAATTGAAAAACAATAAAAACAGTAAATTATTTCTTCGTAACCTAACGGGAGTATCATATGAGAGACTCCTACACTTGTCTTACATAATTGGTGTTTGTTCAGTGCTATTTTTTCCATGTGGCTGCATCTGTTTTTTTATTTAATATTGTACTCTAAATTTAGAAACTTGCAAAATAACAAAACGCCTACATCTAAAAAATTTACATCTTCTTTTGCTCTCTATTTTTTTTATTCAAACAACATTTAACAAGAAGAAAAAAATAATTATATCATAAAAAATACGAAATAAACTCTTCTCATTTTTAACCGAATAGCCTATTCATGATGCAATTAAAACTCTTCGTTAGGTAACAATAGGTTAAAAACGAATTAATATATTGTACTAAATTAACCAATAAGTTTACCAACAAGTTTGAATTTACTATCTGTTTGTAAACAGAAGGCTTACTAGTTTTGAAGGTGGTGGACATGATAGGTAAGTAATAACTAAATCTGCGAACTTGCAATGCCTTTATTTTGAAGTTTATTACTACGTTTCGGTTGGTCTATATCTCCAACCGTTATCAAGTATAAACAGTAAAGAATAACACATCATTTAAGTGTAAACAGCTTACACTTGATAATGATGAGAGATACACACCAACCGAAACGTCGTGTTATATTTAAAAATAAAGGCATCCAGTTGATCTAGCCGGCCTTAGGCTTATCCGCTATAAAATCCTTTACATCATGTTTGCCATTAAATTTAGGATAACAAACTTTTTCAGTGAAATTTTTATAACATGACCATATTTATAACAGCGTATAATGCTGCAATTATTATAATCCCATAAATGACTCGATCCTTTGTTACTTTTCTGTCGTTCAATAACGTTCTTCTTTAACGTTCTTTTAATATTTTTTCCCAATTTTGTCCCCATAGTTAACTGAACTTTAGTTTTTTTTAATGTCCACATTTCAAAGCATTTTTTTTCTTCTTAAGTTTATAAATTTCTTTTAATGGCAAATCAATCTTTTCACTTAATAAATTAGTTTTGCATACTTGAGTTAACAGATCAACAAACCCATTCTAATGTTTCATTGATATTCTCTTATTTGTTACATTTTCAATGTGTTTTATATAAATACCTCTAAGATCAACATTTTCATGAAAGAACTTGTTACAGGATGTATACTTTGCTATAGATTTCGTATCATCAAAGATGAATTCACAAGTAAAATAAATACTTGGATTAGAACCAGCGACCACATCGCCACTTATCGTTTTCATAATTTATTATAAGCCTTTGTACACTTTCCTCGATCCTAACACAATATACACCTGTACACTTTACTTAATCATCCACTCAGTACGATTACCACAAATAATGTGAGAACCTGATCTCGACTTTAAAATGCAAGAATTAGTGCTACCGATCGGTATAAGATAAAGCGTCTATAAGACAATTAAAAGAGGTAGAAACTTATCCATTTTTCTCTAAGAGAACAAACAAAAACAAAACAAAGGTAAGAACACAAAATCACGATCTCATCAAAAGTTGAAAGAATTATATGGATTTGATGAGACCGTGACTTGACCGTGTTCTTACCTTTGTTTTGTAATTAAAAGAGGGTTTTTTTTATTAACCTAAAAGCACGACGTTTAATTTTTTAATTTTTACCACATTAATCAGCAGAAAAAAGGCGTCAACTTGCTTATTTCAAAATAAAGAAGCTAAGAGAAAAGAAACAAATTATTTTACAAGTAAGAAAAATTTGGTATACCTTCAGGAAGATAAGGGATTATAACAAAATATATCAATGATTCTAAATTTTATATCCTTGTATTCATTTATCTTTGTATTTTTTGTGAGGCATAATAGAAAAATATGTGGCGCACTTTTTTTATAGAGATATATAAATACCACTACAAATTATAATTTTATATACAAGATGTAGCTACAATATAAGCTCTTAAAATTTAAAAAAAATCATAATTATACATTCAGTTTTACTGGAATGTAATCGTCTTTTATTTACACCAAAAAAGATTCTATAAATGTGAATGTTTTCCCTGTATTGCGTCATCTTAAAAAAATACAAGAAAATCGATGCATAATATAAAAATATATACAAAATTAAAGCAAAGAAATTTACTTCATAGTAACAATTTATTAAAGAACCACTTAAGAAGTACCATATTTCATAATGTTAGGATACCTGAATCCTGTAGACATAAAGTTGCACAACTTTAATGCCAAAGGTTGTAAATTCTCGAAACTTTAAAGCTGGTCGAGACTTTAGTAATTTAGATGAATGTTGAATATGCCTTCGCTACTCGTCTAATAATTCCTTTCAAAAGCACGCCGCGTTGCCCTGCTAATGAGGTTTAATTTAATTTATTTTGTTTCAGATGTCACGAGCCATGAAATGGAGGCCGATAAAGGACAAAGTCTAAAATGAATCCTACAAAATTTGAAAGGAGAAGGGGATGCGTTCGACCTCCACATTTCGATATATTGTAAGTAAATGTTAAAAAAAAAGAAAGAAAAAAAATAAGATTTCACCTTTTTTTAATTCCAAGGTTATCTTATGTCGAAGTTCACCCTGAATACTGACGACGTCTTTGTAAGGGAGATACAAAAAGCATCATTTTGCTTAGTGTGCAAGATATGTAAATGAAGTTTTAAAGTTGGGAATTGAATATTTTTCAAGGCTACTAGACTGAACAATAAGTGGAATATTTAGTTACGAATAAAGGTTTTTGCTTAACTGTTTGGTAAAAGCCATGGTTTTTTCTTGTTGACATTGCAACTATCTAATATTGTTGAGAATTGACAATTGACATTGTCATTTCTCAGAATTGAGAAATGACAGAGTATTTGCATTTGTACGCGGTTTTTGTAAGATTAAAGAAGAAGCTGGCAAAAACAGTTATATGAAAGAAAATAAGCATCCTAGCCTTTTAAGTTATGCATAAGACTTTAATATAACCTTAACATACATTGTCGTGTTTACGAGATTTAAAAAGTATATTCTTTGATAAAGATTTTTATTCGTAAATTATCAAAATTACCAAAGCAACTACTTATGAAGAAAAAACTAGGATTCATTTTTATAACATTGCAATACTTATTTTTCGTCTTGCTCTATATACGAAAAAGGCAGCCTTTGATAAAAGTCATCTTTTTTTCTAAGAAAGCTTGCAAAAAATAAAATATAAACTATTATATTTTTATTTACTAAAATAAACATTTTTTGACTAATGATTGAAATACTTAAATTGCTAATTTCATAAACCAAGAAAGTTTTTTTTTCGCCATAAAACAAAAAAAAAATAAATTTTTACTCAAAATTTAAAAATGCCCAAGAATATTCTACATTAAAGCAAAAGAAGAACTAAAATATGACCTATATAACATACGTTATTAAAGAAATTTTAAAAATTTTGCGCTAAAATTTACCTGAATAGACTTTTCTACAACTTTTTTTTACGCAAAATATTTCTATTACAATTGCTTCCAATATTTCTAAACAAAATTTAAAAGGAGAATGAGATGTGTTTGACATTATTTTGATATAAAGTAAGCGACAACCCCCAAAAATTAAACAAAAAAAATTAAAATTTTACCTTTTTAAAACCAAGGTTATCTTTATGCCGAAGTTCACCGTGAATACTAACGACGTCATTATAAGGGAGATACAAAAAACCCATTTTGCTAAATGGGTCACGATATGTAAATGAGTCTTTAAAGTTGGAAATTGGAAATATTTTTGAAGGCTACCAGAGTGAATAGTAAGTGGAATTTATAGTTTAGAATGAAGGCTTTTCCTTTAATGTTTGATACAGTTCATGGTCTTCCCCACTTCATATTATGGGAAACGGTTAAATTTTAAAAAGTCGGACTAAGTAAGAGTAATTAACTACGCCTGGAGAAAGAAATAAATAAAAAAAGATATATAAAAGAAAAAATAAGTATCGTTTCATTTTAAGTTATGGAAAAGACTTTTATGTTTATTTGTGGCAAACAACAAATTTTGGAAACCGCTTCTTTTGCTTTTATTTTACTCTATGTATATTAGTACCAGTAATAATTCCTACTTCTATTGGAAAGTCAGGACAAATGGGAGAGACTATATAGGCCTTATAAAATAGAGAACTAAAATATAATATTTTTTAAACCACTAGAATAGATATTATTTAACTTCCTTATCCAAATATTACAACAGACAATTGGAAAATTTTATAAACATCAATAGACAAAGAATATGAACTTAATTTTTAATCAAAAGTTGAAGGATCCAAAAATGTTCTATAGGAAATCCAGAAAAAAATTAAAATTTAATAATTCATGTAATACAGGTGAATATGAATATGTTGAAAATTTTGGTAAACCAAACTCAAACAGAATTTTGTTTTTCTTAAGAAATATAGAAAGATTGTACCTACATTTGTAAACTAAAATAGAAAAAATAAATTATTTCTAGTTGAAAATTAAAAATCCCTTATTCTTAAACCGAAAGATGTGGATATCCAAAAAAAAAAAGTTAAGTAAAATAAATATTTACTTAATTAACTGCAATATTTTTTATTAAAATATTAAAATAAGCTGTAGGCTTATAAATAGTCATATTTTAATATACTATAAAATTATAAATTTTACTTCTTTTGCTACGAGGTTTATATTAAAAAAAAAAAGGTTTTTATAAAAAAATAAGCAGCGTACCCTTTTAAGTTATGCATAATAATTTAATATAATGATAACATACATTGTGTTTATTAAAGTCAAAACTTTGTGAGTTTTTGTATGATAATATTTTTTATTTCTTTTGGTATAATGTAAAAATAACATTTAAAAAAAAGTCTATTTATTTTTCTTATTGATCTTTTATTAACCATTTTCATAATTCTTAAAAACTCAATCATAAAAAAGCTTTGACGAACATGTTTTTCCCGGCTATTATGCAAGAAACAAATAATCTAAAGAAAACATAATTAAAACTTAATCTGTCAAGCAGAAAAAGTTTTTTTCTATTAGTTCCCAGCAATTTGAATAGTAGCTTATATTTTTCCCTTGTGAATTTTATAATACAAAATAAAGTGTTCTTAAAAGTGGTAGGTATTGGTTTATGGTAAAATGTAATTTTTTAACTTTTAATGCTTTTATTTTAAATTTATCACGAAGCCTTTCTTAGGAAGTATCTTCGTTTTCGTTAATTAACCGTTGTCAAGTCTAACTAACAAAAACAACTATTCTAGACGCTTATGTATATCAGGTGTATGTAAAGCTTTGTGACGTTCGGTCATGTGTGAAGTGTAGTAGATCTTGATTCTAAATTTTCCATCAAAAATAATATGGTCCGACGAAAGTACGGTCACCAATAATGGTATCTTTAACCGCCGCAATAGTCATTACTGGGTCCAACAAAATCCGCATGTTAAGAAAATATCTAGACATCAACAACGTTTTGGGTTTAATATGTGTTGTGGAACCAAAATACTAGGTCCATTTATTTACCATTATTCATTAACAGGAGAACGATATCTTAATTTATTGCAAAATGATTTAGAAGACTGCTTAGATGATTTACCTCTGGCACAAGTCAATAGCTGTTAGTTTCAACAAGACGGGGCTCCTGCATATAATTCTGGGCAAGTTCGACAGTACCTTTCGCAGCGTTTTTCTGAAAAGTGGATTGGAACCTACAGTGAAGTGTCTTGGCCAGCGTGATCCCCGGACTTAACCCCTTTGGACTTCTTCCTTTGGGGATTTATTAAAAACCGAGTCTATCAACATTCTTTTGGAACTGAGCAGGAGTTACGAGAATGTGTGACGGCCGCTTTTCAAAGTATTACGCCAGAGATATTGCGTGATGTTTTAACTGCTACTGTAAGAAGATCATACGTATGTCTAGAAAATAACGGAAACCTGTTTGAACACCTGTTTTAAATTAAATTTATAAAATGCGTTAATTTATTTGCTTTTTTCGTTATTTTTAAAATGTATTCATTATTTGTTGCATATTGTTAGAAAAATCATAAAATAATGGTCTATTACTGGTTAAATTTTTTTTAAGTAGTACAATGTACAATGCAAATAAATGCTTCATTTAGCTTCATCACTCTCTAAATAGATATTAAGAAAAAGGTAACAGACTCGGTAACAGGTATTTACATACGTCAAAGCATTTGTTTCCAAAGCTTTCTTAAAAAATATGCTAAAAAAATAGAAAATTTGCATTTTTCCTTTCAACTAACAAAAAAATGTGACATGTGATACATCATTGATCAAGTTGATGATGGTTTCTCGAAAACGAAACGTCGGATATAAAATTTAAAAGCGCCATCACATACTACATCAAAAGTGTCAATGAGAAAGTGTCAATAGTTTTTTAATATCTTTTAAAATAAAACCAGGAAAAAATAAAATCGATATTGGCAATTTTCCGTTTTTTTCAAATATCTCAGCAGGCCATGGAAATTTTTAAAGTTTCTCAACGGCATGTAAATATGCTTTAAAGTGCACAACTTTTTCCTAATTTAACCGAAGCTGTATCTCCAACAGGTACCGAGATCCCCATGCTTAGGATCCTTATCTTGGACACCCTGTATGTTGTACTCCCTGGATACTGAATTCAAATCCGGGGCATGGCTTCGGTATGTCAATGATTCATTAATTATTTGGGATAAAAGTGATACAAAACTAACAACTTTCGAGAACACATTATGCTAAGCATCAGGTTCTTGATGGAGTTAAATACTGAGTTAGCACTGCCTTGTTTAAATTTTCTACACCTACACTATAATTCAAATTATTCTGGTTCAGCAAATGTGATAATCATTAAAACCTACGCTTTGCTTAATAACAATGACATACATTGGACAAAAGCAAAGATTATATGCAAGGAATAATATTGGAAGAAAAGAAGATCCTGGAAAGCATCATATACATATGTCGGAGAGTCACTTTCATTATTTTTGGCGGACATGTTCGTAATAAGTACGTAAAACTCGTAATTTGTGAAAACACACTCTTAATTACTATATTGACAAATAAACACGAATTACACACAATTACACTAAATAAACGAGTAAACTAACGTGCCGTCAGTATAAAGTACCGTCGCGAATAAAATAAAAGAACTAGTGATCCGAAGCCGGTCTATCTATCATTAGTTCTCTCAAAAGACTGCCTTTTCTGTTCCTTTATGCTTCTCCAAGCATTCATTCCCGGCTTCGTTCCACTCTCCCGATATCTTTTAAAAGATATTGAGTCATGTCCTTTATTTTATTTCTAAATAAACTTCACTAAAAATCAACATGAACTCAGACTCATAAAAATAATTAATAGACGGCCGTACCGCCGATCGGTGACTTAATACCAACTTAATACCAACCCTATTATTAATCAAAACAAATCCTTATCTTAATATTCTCTACGTATAGCCGACATATATGATGCAGAACCAAAGGAGATTCATACTGTCAAGATACTGCAAGATGTAATGCACTTCACACATGACTACCTCTATACATATCTCTAGTATGTAGAATGTCTAGTATAAATCTGTAGTATGTAAAACAGAACAGTTATTATTAGTTACACCTTATTACGGTTAGAGATACTTCTCAACCAAAAGGTCATAGCAGGTTTAAATTAATGACAATTGTAGTTCAAAAATTACACTTTACTATTACGAAACTTTACTGCTTTTAGGAAAAATTAAGGCTTTCTCTAATCTATATTGCCAATAATTTTATTTTCATAAGCAAAACGATATTTAATATCTCTAAAGGATTTAATACAAAATAGTTGTTTAAAAAAAAAAGATTTTTCCCTTAAAGTTATGCATATAACTTTACTGTATTCAAAGTTCATTTTGTTGATCAGAAAGTTTAAAACGTATGTATATTTTAATAAAAAAAATCTATTAATTGGTACAATATTTTCGATATATTAAAATCAAGACTCTTTTAATAAAGATTTATTAATAACGAGTGATTTAGTAGTATTTTTTCCATTATGTTTAAATACTGTATAAAAAAGAAAGAACTATTAATGAGCAAATCAATGTTAATAATTTATGGGTATCGGAAAAAATAAAAGAAGGAGAACAATGATTTTTACATATATAAATTTTGAACATTCTGCTAAAATTCGCATGCTTCGACTTATTACAAATCATCATCATTAAAAATATTTTTTTTATTCATGAAAATCGAATTATAAATGCTTTTTAAAATTATTTAAAAAAATTGAAAATCCAAGATTATCTTATGCCGAACTTCACCCTGAATACTAATGACGTCATTATAAGGAAGATACAAAAAAGGCAATTTTGCTAAATGAGTTTCATAATATGTACATAAATGAGTTTTTAAGTTAAAAACTTATATTTTTTGAGAGTGAACAATAGCGCAATTTTAAAGTACGGGTTTTTTTTTTTGTAAAACTCATGGTTTTTCCGAGTTCTTATATTGAAAAACTGTTTTGTTTTTAGAAATCACAAAATACTTAAATTTAGTTAAAAAACTTGATAAAGAAAATAACAGTAAGTCAGGAGAATGTGCTGGCCAGGCAACCTCTTCATTTCAGAAAATTATTATCCCAGTAAACTTTTGGAAATCACCGTAAACACGCCAATTGTAATTATTTACCGGTCAATTCTCCATAGCTACTAAACTGCATACATTGCATATTAAAGTGTTTAAATCTGCCTATTCTACAGATTTAGGTACTATAAAATCTTCCAGTGCCGTACCTTGTATTTAGGATAAAATGAGCATTTTAACTTTATGCAATTAATTAGATATAATTCTTATAACAAACTTTTCTTTATGCATTAGAAATTTTGGTACATTTTTATTAAAAGTTAAAGAACCCAACAATATTTTCCAATTCAAAAGTCAGAGAAGAATAGGAAAATGATTATTTTCGAAACATTGGTGAACGTAGAATATTGAACATTTTGATAGAACTTTTAAAAGTCTTAAGACTCTTTTACAATTGTTTTTAAAGAAATATTCTATTAAACATTACATTTCTATTAAAAAATTAAAGGATATATAGTCAAAAACCGAAAGATGTATATATTGTCAAAAAAATAAATAGTGATGTCACTTAATAAAGATAATATAAATAAAATCTAATTTCTTTTTAAATTTGAATCGACTGTATCCAATACTTTTTATACCAAAATATTAAAATAATCTGTAAAGTTAAGAAAAATAGTCTTAAGTAAATCTTACAAAATTTTAAACAAAAGGAGGATACGTTTAACCTTTACATTTCCATATACTGTAAGTTCTTTTAAAATTATAAATTTTACCTTTCTTAAATTCAAGGTTATCTTTATGCAAAAAAATATTCATTACGGTATTTTTTTATACGGTTTTGGTGGGTCTAAAGAAAAAAAAACGGTTATTTGAGAGCAAATAAGTAACGGACCTTTTTAAGTTATGCATAAAACATGTAATATAATCATAACAAACGTTGTTGGGTTTATGAAAGGTATAACTTCACATTGTTTTTGTTTGCTAATATTACCCAGTTTTTCTTTTATTCTTTTTTATGTAACAGAAGCTTTAATATTTTTGTAATAAATATTTTATTACAAATTTTTTTTCTTTTTTTTTTTGAGCATGCTTAATATTATGTAACAAATAATGGAAATAATACGGTAAATTATATCTATAGGTTACTTTTTATTCGGTCTTAGTTCGAATAGTGCTACGAGATTTTTCGGATATATACTTATAAGTATCTTTCTCACTAAAAATTTAAATAAAAAAAGGCCTTAAAAAAATGGTTACTCGAGAGAAAATAAGCAATATATCCTTTAAAGCTATGTATAAGATTTTGTTCTAATTATAAAAGAGTTGGTTAATCAGGAATATATATCTTTTGTAACAAATATTTTAGGCCTAATTATTTATTATAAATATTTTTCTGTAACTCCTCAATTTTAAAATTAAACGAAAGACAAAGTATAATAAATATTATCGTTTTATGGATGATGAATAAAATAATATATATCAGAAGAAATAGTCGCTGAATTTTAACTAAAATACAGTACAATATGTAACTTAACCTTCTTACAGTACGTAACACTATTGTGATTCAACAGGCTAAAATTTACACGTAATAAAATCTCCCACAAGAGATAGGAAGTTCTCCCAAAATCCAGAAAAACATGTATTTGCTGTCCAACAATGATTCGAATAAGTTCAGAAAATAGATATTATAGAAGATTATGTAACAAAAAAAATGTTAGGAAACTTGTACTAAAGGAACAAAAACTTGATAAAAAGGGTACAACAGAACTATCTATATGGGAAAAAAGGTAAAAAAATTCTAATCACTATTATTGATCAATAGGAACAAATTCTAAGCAAAAATAGTACTTACGTTCTCGAACCATGCAAATAAGTGCAAAAAAGAACTATTATTAAAACCGAAGTAAGGAAAAACAAAATAAAAAATAAATGTGTACCGAAATTTGATAAAAGAGAGAACAGCGTTATATTGAAGAAACATGGTAACAAATTTAAGTACCATTAGTCTTTAAGAGGAAGATGTTCTAGATAAAACCAATAATAATTATCAAAGAATTACACAAAAAACTTGAACAATTTTGGAAAAGAGCATCATTTGAAAAAAGACGAAAACTACTGAGAAGCGTATAAAAATGAAATCAGAAGAGATTAAAAAGAAACAATAGAAAGAGTTTTATAGAGATTGATTTTTTTAGGAGAAAGAAATTTACAAACTATCTAAACAAGTTTAAAAAATATCTGTGGTTAAAAATAGAATAAAAAGACGGAGAATTTAGGGATCGTGAATTAAAATAACAAAAAGCGCATAGAAAAAAACACCAGGAATACTTGCATTAAAGAAAGAAGATTTTTAGGTACAAAGTGCTTATGTCTCTGAAACCAGTGAAGTCAGAGATAATAATATAAATGTACTTTATTTAGCACAAGCTAAGACTAAAAAAATTAAACATCGTGTACAGTGAATTAAAAATAAAAAAAAGCAAAACAATAGAACGCAATACGCATACTTATGTCAGACATTAAAAATAACATATTAACTAATTACTAAGTCTAAGATATAAAAAAAAACACACTAAATTAAAGGACGGGTTAAAATTTAAAAAAAAATAAAATTGTAAAAATAAATAAAAAATTATAATAAAATAAGATTAAAGAATAAAAACAAATAATAAAACGTGATTAACAATATGCCTTAAGAATAAAAATAAAATTAGGCAACCACCGATACGTTCAAGCAATTTTTTTTAACAGACTGTTAAACCCATTTTAATTATCACAGTCTACAATATTACATTGAACTCTATTACATAAATGAGACCCGAAACAGAATAAGATATCTCCCTTAAAAAATCATCACATATCTTTACACAAACGGACTCGCATGAGTCAAAAACTAGCCTCACAAAAACCAGACTGGTATGAAGTAATTATTGAAGTTCTTACAAACTTTAAGGAGCTTTTCGTAGACAGGCACAGTCTTAATGGGTTGAAACTCGTTATATTTGGTGGCTTTTGGTCCTTTTAGAACAAGAATGACATTAGACGGTTTCCAGGAATTAGAAAAGGCACCACTTTCTAAATGAGTAATAATATTATTCAGGACACGATCACCTATAGCATAGGATACTTACTACAAAACTTTTTTTGGATGTGCCTCCCTCCCCGCCACCAAATTTTTTTAGATTATTTATTATTGTTTTCATTTTACTCATTGTAACTTGTTTAAACTTGGAAAATACTTTACTAGTTTCAGGTGCCCTGGTAAAATAGCTTTGTTAATCAACGATTGGAAGCACAATATTGTTCTGTTAAACATTGCAAGACATTCAAAGGCATAAGTTGGAATAATTTATTATTAATAACAGTAGAACAGAATATACAGGATGTCCGGAAGCTAGATGCAATCCTTTAAGGGGTGATAGCTGACTTAATTTGAAACATTCTAAGCTAAATATGTGTAGGTCGAAATGTGTTTATAATTTTTTTATGGCAATTTTTGTATTTTCTCAAGAAATACCAAAATTTCACACTTAAACAGTAATAGAGCGCAAATTACAATTAGTATCGGAGTTTCAAAGTTTATTTTGTTTTGTCTAATGTGTATTAACAAAAATAGGATCAATTCCAAGCTTCTGTGTAAACTTTTAGAAAAAATAGAAACATTGAAACGCCCTTTATTTTTAGATATCACTCATGCCGATGCCTGGCCAATTCTCAGTATTATGGCCTCTTTTGTGCGGCAGGTCATGTAAACAAAAATTATTAGACTGAGACCTCTCATAAACCTACTAAGCATTAGAGCCCCGATTATGGTGTTATTTTAGGTTTTAATGTTAAATAAAACACAATTTTGTTTACGCTATTTATTGTTTATGTACATGAGCCCTTTTTGTTACTTCGGTGATGGTTACTCTTATGGTCATATCTTCTTTCATCCTTTCAAATGCTTCATTTATTTTGCGAATCAACTCTTCTCTTGTTCTTATTTCGGTGGTGTATACAAGCTCCTTTGCCCGGCCCCATATGAAAAAATCCAACTGAGTTAGATCAGGCGATCGAAAAGGCCAAGGAAAGGTTTCGCCTCTACCGATCCAACCGTCCGGAAAACAGTCGTCTAAGTAATTCCTGACAGCCTTAAGAAGTAATTAATGAAAGATTATTGGTCTTTCTCGTTTCAATAATCCAGCTTCGTCTAGAAGAACGGGGATATCATTTTGTAGAAAATCTAAATAGTTGGCACCATTTAAATTCTCTGGTAGAAAATGTGGCCCAATAATAGTCTTGCCTATTACTCGGGCCCACACATTGACCGAAAATCTGTTCTGAAATGACTTTTGTTTTTTCCAGTGCGGATTTGCATCTTTGGCAGCCCATTCGTGGAGGTTGTGGAAGTTGGTAATACCCTCACTGGAAAAATTGGACTCGTCTGTCCACAAGATACTTCTTAAGAATACCGGGTCCTCGATGTTCATGTTTAATAAAAAGCGGCAGAACTGAATTCGTCTTGCAGGGTCTTCTTCTTATAAGCCCTGCACCCCCGTACTATGAAAGGGAGACTGTCCATCTCTCTTCATGGTCGCCCACACCTTCCATCTGGAAAGGCCAATGTCTTCAGCTACGTTTCTGATGCTTGCAGTAGGGTCTGCGGTAAAAGCTTCCAGTATTTGCTCCTCAATCTCAACATTATTATGGCCAGGGTTGACTCCACGTGCCAGATTATTCCCAATGCCAACTTCAGTAAGACGGCGAAAGGTGTTTTGAAGCACCCTGAAGTTTGGTAACCTCCGATCTGGATAACGTTCCTGGTACAAGCGTCGTGGCAAAGCTCCATTACCGTTAGCGCGTCCATATGTGAAAACAATGTCAGCGTACTCTTGGTTGGTAAATTCCATTTTATAATACTGTTTAATTAAACGGGCAGAAACTCGATTTAAAAAACAGTAGATGCAGTTAGTATGAAGTTGATAATCTTACAAAATTAGAAGCGAGAGTGAAACTAAACAATAGTTGTACTGCACTGAATTCGTCCGGGCTAGCAACTGGGCTCTTGCCGGTTTCCTGACTTAGTTTGTTGTTGATGTCTTTTTTGGCGCCTATCTTTTCTTTCTTGGTCGCATCGAGGTGCTCTAGCTTTTGATGGCTCGGAAAGCGGGGACGGACTGACTAGGATGAGCTTTACTTACTTACTATGAAACTGACATTTATTTATCGTTTAAGATACAGGTTAATCTAATGATTTATGCCTACTTAACTGAATGGAAATGTTACTTAATATTAAGGTAGTGACTACTTTATGCAAAGAGCTAGTGGCCTTTGCGCGGAGTGAGGTGGGTTTTCAGGCTCCCACTGGGTGTATGCTTTGCAGTAGCAGCTGGAACTGCTGCTGCATCGAAGTGAAGAAGGCTTGAAGCATGGGGTGCGGTTCGACAGCAGGGGCTTGTTGCAGTGGTGAGGGTGGTGCAGCGAGGCGGTTGTTGTCCTGGGTGCCCCAGGTGAACGGGCGATCCCGTTTGGCAGCTTTTGCCTTTTGGATCTGTTTCGGATTCCTGGGGCATCCCAGGTAGTTGGCGGTGTGCGGGCCTCCACAGTTGGCACATGTGGCCGGCTGGTCGCGGGGTTTTGTGCACTGGGCGGTGGCGTGGAGTTGGCCACACTTCACGCACTTGTGAGCCGCCGTGCATCTGGCCTGGGCGTGTCCATGGAGCTGGCACCTGTGGCACTGAATCCTCCTGGACTTGTTCCTTTGGGCTTCCACCCTTATCTTCACGCCGCGTAGCTCTGTGAGCGAGAAGATTGCCTTCTCTTCTCTAGGGAGCTGTACCAGGACCAGTGGTGTGGGCTGCCTGTTCCTATTGAAGTATCGTGCGGCTGAGTGTGGGTGGAAGCCTAGCTTCCTCAGGTCCTCCAGGATACTTTCGGCCGACCAGTGCTCGAAAGGTCCTCGGAGGATGATGTAAAGCCTTCTCTCCTCTGGCAGGGAGAAGGAGTGGAATGGCACTTTCGAGGATTCCAGATAGTCTTGGGTGGCTCTGTAGTCCGTGATGGTCTGCGGGTGGATTTTTATTCCGTCCCGGGTGTTTACAACATGGCCATGTTGTACACCTTTGGATTTCAAGGCGGCGGCGACTTCTTCGAATTTGGACTTTTCCTAGGATGAGGAAGCGTAGGTTATATTTATAGGCTAGGTGGGCGGCTGGGATTGGTTGGTTTCACTTGGTCTAGGACACGCCCACCCAGCTCGTCGGTTTTTGGCCGGTGTGTTTATTTTGTTTATTATTTTTTTTAAAAAGAGAAAAAAAAGGTGTTGTGTTTTATTGTAATAGTAATTTAAAAGCCGGGTTAGATGTTAATTTATTGAGTTTGGAAATTAATTTATCAATTTTTGAGTTTATTTCATCCTCCGGCAAGGATAAAAGCGTTAATAAATTGTTTTGAATAGGTGTTTTTAATATTTTAGCCTCTGGGACGGGACCTTTAACCGTTGCAGTCTCTCTGAACACCGGGCCCAAAGTGGGCTCTCTTTTTAACGCATCAGCGTATTTTCTGTTTACTTTAATATAATTTGGGTTTTTGGGACAGCGCCAATAGCTGGCCGGATGGTCGCCGCCGCAATTGCAACACCGGGCCGGTGTTGTGCGTTCTTTTTCGCATTTTGAGTAGTGATGCTTTCCTTCGCATTTATGACAACGCGGCCCCGCGTTGCAATTGCTCGCAGCGTGTCCGAACTCCTGACAGCGATGGCACTGTCCCACCTGTTTTATATTATTGATTTGAAACGTTTTGAGGCGCTCCACTTTGACCCTGATGTTCATTATACTGTCTACTGTTTCCTTCCATTCAAACTAATTAATCATCCTAATCAAAATAATAAATCCATCATTCAAACTAAACAATAAGAGGCTAAAATCACACGTTTTTATTTATGAAGCGAGTACCTAACTTGTAACCCCCACCCCAAAGTACCTACTAGGTACCCCTTACCCTACAGTATCTACTATTAGGTACCTCTGCTTAATTTTGTTTTTATTACTTTTTATTTACCTGAATATTTACCTGAACTGTCCAATCAAACAAAGCCAATCCAGTAAGTTTTGTTTACATGACCTGCCGCACAAAAGAGGCCATAATTCTGGGAATTGGCCAGGCATCGGCATGAGTCATATCTTATATTTTTAGAGAGGTTTGAATTTAGAACGACGAAAGCATTTTCATAACAATTATTTAAACATAAAACAAAGCATTTTTATTTTAACTCCATGTTTATTTTTTACGTTTCAATATAAGTTTACACAGAAGCTTGAAATTGATCATATTTTTATTAATACACATTAAACAAAACAAAATAGCCTTTGAAACTCCGATACTAATTGTAACTTATTATTAGCGCTCTATTACCGTTTAAGTGTGAAATTTTGGTATTTCTTGAGAAAAATGCAAAAATTGCCATTAAAAATTTATAAACAAATTTCGACCTACACATATTTAGCTTAAAATGTTTGAAATTAAGTCAGCTATCACCCCTTAAAGGATTGCATCTAGCTTCCGGATACCCTGTATATTCTGTTCTACTGTTATTAATAATAAATTATTCCAACTTATACCTTTGAATGTCTTGCAATGTTTAACAGAACAATATTGGGCTTCCAATCGTTGATTAACAAAGCTATGCTATCTTTATTGTTAAGGTATCCCTGATAATTGAAATAAATTATACAAAGTACAATATTTCTATCTAATTGCTATTTTGTATATTTATTTTTTTGAATCTCTTTAATCCTTTTGTAAGACTCGCCTCTAATTACATCCCAAGAAACATAATTCTCATATAACCTCAGC
Source organism: Anthonomus grandis grandis (assembly GCF_022605725.1). Classification (NCBI taxonomy): domain Eukaryota; kingdom Metazoa; phylum Arthropoda; class Insecta; order Coleoptera; family Curculionidae; genus Anthonomus; species Anthonomus grandis. The sequence goes on from NC_065556.1 coordinate 15,743,282, forward strand.
ACATTTAACAATATTTACCTTACATTTGTTTCCTTTACAATTCCTAAGTAAATGACCGTAGCGACAACATGTGAAACATCTTCGAATTATGTATACATTGAATACGAGGCAACGGTTGAAACCAATATTTATTACACCTCTCATTTTTAATAAAAACTGCATAGGAAGTGGCGTCAACTTCAATATTCATGTTAAATTTTTTATTTACATTTGACTTTTTCATTTCAATTATTTTTTTTATTAAGACCTCTCTGTAGGTTATTTTGTTTTTCAATCTTGCCAATTATTTCTTTGTCCGTAAGGGTATATTCGAAGTCACTTATGCCTATTACGTTAATCCGGGTACTCTAATACTTTAGGAACGTCTACACAATAAGAATCAATAATTTTTGTTTAAATTTGGCTTTGAATATTAGTAAGTTCTTTCTCATTACCACATCTTAGAATAATCCCTCCATTCTTTGTGAGTTTACCCAACTTTCATGTTATTTTTCTTTTAAAAAGCTGTAGCATAAGATGAAAAGGAAATACTTGGCTCTTCTCATTCCAATTTTTTTTACTTCCTTCAGACTTGAAATTTCGGGTTAAACGTTTCTATTTTCCACTAATGACAGGTCTTGTTTCAGGCAGCTCCATGTTTGTTTTTTTAACAAAGTACAATAAAGTAGCACTAAGATCTACTTCATAATCTCCCAAATCCTCCATGCGACCTTATTTTCAGAACATTTCACTTATTCGTATTTTTCACACATCTCACGCTTCCAAGTTACCCTCTCCATATAAAAGCCACGTATATCGAGGCTATTGCATTTGTCATTGTAATACTGGTTGCAGCTTGTAAATTGGACACTCGTTTTCACATCATTAAAACGGCAATTTACATTTTACCTACATTTTTAAATTACCATCAAATACATAATTACTACCGCCCGCCGAATGTAGAAATTAAAAAAACAATTTTTAAGTTTAAATAAATTGGCACTAAAATTTTTTTGAAATCCACGATTCAGTTCGGTAAATAAAATTAATTATTCCTTTGACCCAAATTAAAATTATTAAGTGCAGGATAAAATATAGTAAATTTTTACTTTATTACATCAAGCGCTTGAAACAAAATGCAATAATTAAAATGCACTCCAACTCAATAAAACACCCAGTAAAGATGAGACGGTTTTTTTAAGTGTTGGTCGCGAAATAGTCAAGCAGCAATATACAAATAGGAACTATAAGATAAGAAACTTCATTATTATTAAGAAATTTTAGAAGAACCACTTAATTACTCTCGAAGAATAATCAGAAAAAATTCAAGAAACAAACTTACTTAACTAACATTAGTAACATAAGACATATTCAAGATAAACATTTATATTAGGACATTTATTATTATCTGCTGAATTGAGTAGGTAGATCAATAATTTTATGTAAATTTACGTTTTAAGTTTTAAATCAATTTAATATTTTAATGGTACGGGATGTCGCGCAGTTTTAAGTATTGTAAAAATAAGCGCTTTTTAAATTATATTTATATAGTTTGTGACTCTGTTTTTTATCCAAGTTGTTTGGAAAGAATGACAGAAGTGGTAAAAACAGGAGTTGACAAAATTTTATGTTCAGAGCAATGTTAAAATAGTCACAATGAAAGAGAGAGTGAAAATAGAATATATGACGATAAAATTAAACATTTGCTAAAGGAGCTGGAAGGAAGGGACAGGTATTTAGAGAGATTGCGTAGAAATAGTCAACTATTTGAGGACGAGGTTTCACAGGCAGAAGCTAATTTTTCTTTGCATATTGCAACTTTAAATGAACAAAATAATGGGTTAAGGAATGAAATTCAGAATCTAAAAACTAAAGAGAAAGAAGTATAGCTACAAGTGGATTTATATACTAGGGTAAATGAGGAACTTTCAGATAAGATAAAAGAGCTAAGTGATCTTAATCAAAATTTGATTAATACTATTACAATGCTTGAAAAGGAAACTGAATATCACATAAACAAGATTGAGAGTATGCAGACAGAGATTGAAAACTTAAATTGTATTAATACGCACATGTTAACATCAATTAAAACTCTTGAAGCGGAGAAGGATATCCTGTCTCTAAATAGGAAGGCTAGCAGTAACTTAAAAGATTTGGTGACTACAAATCTTCAATCAAAATCTACAAACTGCTTAGCAAAAGCGCATTTCAACCCACGAGCAAAATCAAATGTACTAATTTATGGTGATTCCAGTGCTAGAGGTGTCTCTTCTCTTTTCTCAGGTATTCTGAGCTCGTCATACAATACCTGTGGTTATGTGTTTAGTAATGTTATAGCCCAGACCTTATGTAATCATGCGTTTCGTCTAATTGTTAACTATACGAAGAATGATGTTGTTGTTGTTTGTCTTGATTTTTCTTGTACATTGCCATCTTTTTTCCAAATGAAATACTTGCTATCAATGGGCAGGATAACTAATGTAATTGTTTGTATTAAATGCGATTTTAATGAGTGCTCAAAAGGCAGATATTACAATACAATTCATTTTTAAAATTCTTTCATCTGCAACCGTAACTTTTCTGTGAAAATAATTACTGATGTCAGACAAAATTTTAGGTACGGTCACTCTGCCAAATCTATTTGCAAACTTTTATCTTCATATCTTAAAAATACTTTTCTATCATCCAAATTAGTATTAGCAACTTTGGGTATTAGCAATAGTAAGATAATCAGCGATACACCCTTGATCGAAGGTAGGTCTTCGGTTACGCCTCAACTAGACCAATCTATAGACACCCTTGCTATTGAATCTTCTTCTTTTTTAATAGAAACTCCCGCCATAATCAGGTTGCCCTAGCATTTCTTAATATTCAATCTGTGCGTTTAAAAGAACTATTTTTAAAATCGGTTAATTTCCCTAGTGTGTTAATTCTTGTTGAACACTGGTTGAGGTTTAACGAGCCTATTGATATCCCTGGTTATGTACTAATTTCCAAATTTTCACGCAAGCGATATACACATGGTGGTACTCTTATTATATTAGACAAAGCTTTATTAACTACGTTTATGTCTATTACTATTGACAGATTTGATCATCTATTGATTGAAAAGGTGTGCGAGTTTTCTATTGTATTTAGCAGTAAGTTAAATTTGTATATTTTAGGTTTGCATCGATCTCCATCTGCTAATTTAGATTTGTTTTTAGAAAGATTGGAGATCCTCTTCCGAAGTGAAATTTCAGTTAATGCGATGTTGATTCTGACTGGCGATCTTAATGTAAATTTTCTAGACAAATCTAATGGATCAAATCGAATGATTTTTAATATGTTAAACTCATTTAATTTTAAGATGCACGTGGATCAGCCAACCCGGATCTCAGCTTTTTCTTCCTCATTGATAGATTACTTCTATAGGAGTTTTAACCAACACGAAAATCAGTGTACAACAATTAATGCCGATTTGTCTGACCATAAGGCAATAGTGGGATTAGTAAATCTTAATAGTCAGCTAATGAGAATAAGCTTAGACGCGGTAGACTTTATACTAGAGCTAATTTCCCTAAATTATCTTTGCTTTGCAATAAGTCAAGTTGGAATATTGTATTGACTACTGTTAACCCACTGCATAGCTTTCATCAAATAGTATTAAACAATTTTAACACTGCTTTCCCTGTTGTTAATATTAAAAAACGAAATAGAAAACCTTGGTATACTAAGGGTTTCCGGGTATCTGGGAAAAATATGCGCTCCCTTTTTTTACATTAGAAAATACGCTATGAACAATGCAACATTTTTAAATTACTATAATAGATACCGCAAGATTTACAGAAACTCAATCAAAATGGCTAAGTGGACCTACTTTCAAAAGAGGATAAATAGTTCCTCCAATAGAGCAAAAGAGTCTTGGAAGATTTTAAATGAGCTAAGGGGCAAAAATAATATCTTGATTACTCCAAGTACCTTAGATTCCAATGTCCTCAATATCTTCTACTGTGATATTGCTAGTAACGTTGCAGCCAATATCTCACAAAAAATAGATCCCAGGAGCTATCATAACAATGTGGTAGTAGCCAAATCTTTCTTTTTTGTCCCCACAAGGGTGGAAGAGCTTATACAGTTAATGGTTAATATTAAGAATAACAGTTCATCAGGTCGGGATGGGCTTTCTCTTAGAATATTTTCTGTTTTACCTCTTGTTGCTTTGCAAGTCTTGGCCGAGTCAATTGACTTTTCATTTATGTTTGGAGTTTTCCCAGAGTGCTTAAAAAGAGCAATGATTATTCCTCTCTACAAGGGTGGCGATTGCGATTGCCCTTCTAACTTTAGACCTATAGCGTTATTGCCTGCTTTAGCCAAGATAGTGAAACGGCTCGTTAAGGTGAGGATGGTTTCATTTTTAAATAGGTTTGGCCTATTAAGTCTTTAGCAGTTTGGCTTTCGTGAGTCTTTGAGCACAAATGATGCTATCTTTAGCTTTCTAAAGCACCTGTACAATCGACTGAATGTTGGTGAAGTTGCAGCAGCGGTATTCTGTGACTTGTTCAAAGCATTTGACTGCGTGAGTCACAGAGTGCTGCTGATGAAACTGGAGCTCTATGATTTCAGAGGAACTGCCCTTGAGTGGTTTGGTTCCTACTTATTAAATTGTGTCCAGGCTGTCAAACTTAATGGTGATATCTCTAAGGAACTAAATATAAATGTGGGTGTTCCGCAAGGATCAGTACTTGGTCCTCTACTTTTTCTTATTTATGTGAACGATCTGCCACAACTGCAGGTAAGTGGCAAATTTACATTATTTGCCGATGATACCACCATCTTCTGGCACGACTCTGATGTTTCTCAAATGGAGGCCAATATACATGCAGATTTGTTAAAAATAAAAGACTGGTGTGATGCAAATTTTTTGACATTTAATGTTTCTAAAACAATATGTAGAAAAGTCTCATCAGGCTGCTACGCCCTAAGGGTTATTGCCACCAGTCTTAATTTCTCCATCGACAGATCTGCATACTTCGCGATTATCAAGTCCAAATTATCATGTTCAAATTTACTTTTTAATTCAGTGTCTGTACTCCAGAAAAGGGTCATCAGATATCTATGTGGGGCCAAGCCTCGTGACTCATGTCACCTGCTTTTTGTAAGTCATAATATTTTAGCTACCACTAGAAATAAGACAACTTAAGACTGAAAAAAGCCATATAAGGACGAAAATATTTCTTGCTAGTAAAGCGTACTATAGTTTAAGTGATTTTTTTAATGATTAGTATTTAAGTATTTTTCAAAATTTATATAATTGTATTTTATTTTAAATTAGTTTCTCGTTTTTATTCCTTTAATGTACAGTCTATTGCCTTTGTCTACAAGTTCTATGTTTATATTGACAATAAAGCATTTTTGAGTTGAGTTTGAAACATACAACTATTTAGTTGACTATACAACATTTAGACATATACAACTATTTAGTAAAAAGATAAGCAGGTTGCTTTGGGACAACTTCAAGGTTTTTGCTATGGTGCTGTGAAGATAGTTAAATAGTATAAAAATGTAACTTCTCAACCAATGTATTTTTTTAATCTTAGTCAATAGGTTGGCTTGTGTTATATTAGCTATATGAGTATTTGTGTCTATTTCTAATTAAGTATTTTTATTTTTTGTACACACTCAGATTGTATCTAGGTGTGCACATATTCTTTTGCTTGAAATAAATTTTGATTTGAAACTATTACTTGGTAACTTGGATCTAAAAGAAATAAATACCTACAGTTATAACAGACAAATAGAAATTCTTAAAGAATTAACATTTATTATGGAAACAATTCATAAACAAAGATAAAAAATATTCATATCAAATATATTAATTCAAGAAGGTTAAAAATTACAATGGTAAATAAGCTAATAAGATCTTACATTCTAACAAAAAGGCAAAAATCCAAAATCGATAGACATAACAGAAGAAATTAAATGGAAGTGAATACATGACTTTGCAAAAAATCTGCAATAGGAATCTGTTAAACAAAGAAGAGAAGAAGCATAAAATGAAGAAGAAAAATTTGACGGTAGTGGATTTTAAATGATTTATTTACCAATAAATATGAAAAATCTAAATGTTTGCGTAAATTCTAAAGCTATACCACGAACTTATAAATACCTGGACTGCCAATTAAATGAAAAGTAAATGACCGCTACTAGGGTCCGCCATTATGCGTGATTGTGTCCTTTCGATGTTGGTTACTCTGACAAATTTAGTTGTGCCAACTGTAGGGAAACCAAACAATTAAAGTTTTTGAGACGTTATGTTTACAAAAACACAAAATAAAGAGTTACATATAGGTAAGAATTTAAGATAGTTGCGTTAGATCTGTGATTTTTCTGGTACTTCTTTAAGAATTTCGTTAAAATTTTTGAAAGAAAGTAATCCTCACCCAAAATGAGACAAAGTTTCAATCAACTTGGAATAGATGCATGCACTTTAAAATATTTGTTTTATTATTCTGATAATTTTGAATCCTATAAATTTTAATACCATGAAAATGATGATCTTTAATTAAATTTTTGCTTGTATTTACTAAACAAATTCAGTTAAAAACACTTTTATTTTCTTTCTATTTTTACTATTACGAGTTTTACTTTCCTTCCATGTATAGTGTTTCCACATTAATGGGTACAACCATCTATAAAAATCAAAATATAGATGATTTTATGAGGGTTTGTAATTAGCAAGGGTTTATATAGTAAAAATATATTATTCTCTCCACAACTCTTTATAATATTCTATCATAAACAACACAGACAGACAATTCACAATAATTCGGTTTTAAGAAACTGACCCAAATACCTTTAAATAAATATGGTGATACATTATTCACGTATTAAATAAGGAGAAAGACACATCGCCTGTTCCAGACGATATACCCAAGCGTCGTTTACAAATCGCCAAAAACTAGACAATCCGCTATACTCACACATCAAACGTCAGCGCCGTCAGCTTCATTACCGTTATTTTATTGCCAACACTAAAAATGTTCAGAGTGACCAACATCAAAAGGACACAACCACTGCAAAAATGGTGGCCACCAGGCAGTGGTCATTTTTGGGTATCGTGGCCATATGCAGCTCAGGTATATTTATTAAGTTCGTGAGCTACACTGGTAAAGGATCAATTAAAAATTAGGATATAAATATACTTACAATACACAAACACTTTAATATGTCGTTCCTTTTTTAGATGGCTACCGAAGGCGGCAATCCGTACGGTAGAGGGCGATCCGTCAGACTGTATCCTCGTCGTGGGGGTAACTCGGCCGAGAATGGCTCTAACCGTCCTTATCGTGATGCTTCTCTCCATGTTCCTCACCTTTCACATCATCTACGATAGCGCTCTTAATACTTTGCACAAAAGTAACCACCATGTGGATAGCACTAGACCACCTCTCTTTCTTCTTAGTAGAAAACTCTACCCTGTTGCTGTTAAAAGACTTCCTCAGGTAAGTTTTCAGAACTTAATAAATAGATGATTTAACATTTTGATAATTTGGCTGGAGGTTTAATATTTTAGTTCCTTTAAATAAATTCTAAATCGTTTATTAGTTGATGATCGGCTTGATTACTGATGGTATCTTAAGCGCTATTAGTCAATTTGGCTAAGGTGGAGGCAGACGGCCAGATGAAATTTTTTTAGTTATAAGTTAGTTAGTTTTAGTTTTTTAGTCATAACTCTTTTAATACTAAGATATTTTTACGAAGTTTATTTTAAAAATTACACTTTTTTATCTTAAAGATTTCTTTAAATTTTATCGGTGTTTCCCGTAGATGATTTTTAATTAAATATTCTTGATTAAAAATGGTACGCCGCTTTTTTTGCTAAAAAGAAAATTATTTCTTAAAGCCTTATTCAGTTTTGAGTAAATTCGACTCAAGTAAAATCTGTATTGTTGTGACGAATTCATAATGAGTTACTTATTTTATTGGGTATTTCGGCCCTTACAGTAAAAATCATATTAGAAAATACTATCTCACACATTCAAAAATTGAAAAGAAGAAGAAAATAGACTTATTCATGTATTTAAAAGAAGTAAGAACCTAAATCTTTAATATTACCTTTCGTTATACTTAATTTAATTTAATTAAATAATACGCAACATGCATTCGACAATAACTATAGAATAAACTGGAATGCTTCCTCAATTTTAGCAAAGAAACCTATTTTAAAATTACTTCTTCGGTTAATTTGAATAATACATGGATTCCCTTGCTAAAAAATGGAGAGGTAAAACAGAGCATTCTTAAAATTAATTAATAATTTAAAATATATGATATTCATATATTTTCTATCATTAAATTACATTAAGATCACACTCCTTTAATTTTAAAAGAAGTAACCTTTGTATTTTTTGTTATCTTTCAAAACAGTTTGTCAAGCTATTAAATCAACTGTGAATTGAGTGTAATTGTATAAAAAATATATATTTTAAGTATTGTAGAGCAAAGACGGAGTTTTGAAGGGAGTGTAAACGAGAAATTTAAAAGATTTTGTTCATATTTTTATTTTAATTTAATTTAACTTTATTTACCTTGATAACGGTAATAGAAAAAGTAGGTCTTCTCGTTGTTTCTATCGTTTTTAATTTTAATGTTCATAAAAAAGTTAGGTAGGATATTGAAAAGAAGAAACGAGCCCAGAGATTAATAAATTAAACCTTAGCTCCTAATACAAATAACTCTATTTTACCTCAACTAATTTATTGTATTTAAAACTTATTTAACTTAAATTAAATTAAGTGTAACGAAAGGTATCATTAAAGATTTAAGTTCGTATTTCTTTTAAATACGTTAATAAGTCTATTTTCTTCTTCTCTTCAATTTTCGAGCGTGTGAGATAGTATTAGTATTTTCTTAATTAATTTTTGCTATAAGTGACGTAATACCCAATGAAATAAATAACTCAATAAATTCGACTCCCCGCCTTTTTTTCGTACTATGCAAGGCTCAAGTAAAACAAAACATCTCCTACTGGTGCTATATCAGTTTACATGGAAATATAGAGAATAATAAGAAAAATATTACTGGAAATTGATACCAAAGCAAAAACGGTTGTATATCCGAGTGATGATCAATAGTGTATTTTTGCTTTAGCCAGGTAAAGCTTAAAAAAGTCAAAGGAAGTTAAGTTTATATGAGTATCCTCATAAATTTCTGGAATCTCACTTAAAAGTATCAGAGGCTAGAACTTGAAAATGACAATAAGTCATCTTGGTTGCACATATTGTACTAGGTCCAAAGATCTTAAGCTTATCTTCTTTTCCTCATCATTCACCTAACTAAATTAATAATTTTCTTACTAAATAGTTAAACTTCTCAAAAGAAATTCTATGTCGCACCTACATTTATGACCCTGAATGAGATTCTGAAAGAAAATCTAGGAAACTTGAAAGCGTTTGCTTACAAAAAACAACTGATTAATAAATAAACTTTGTTAATTGGAACTAATAATAGGGCCTAAAGTTTACCTAAGAATTTTGATGTATTTCTTAAGTCCTACCAAAAGTTATCAGATGCCAAAGAATTTGGAAATGTTAATGAGGCAACTCTAGACCTATGTCTATAAATTAAGTGTAAAGAGTTAGCTTAATTGAGAAAGTAGGACCTAAATTCCTAAAGCTCTGGAATGGAAACCAGGAAAAAATGAAATGCGAGATTTATGCTAGATTAAGAAAAGAGCGATTGTGTATCGTGAGAAGTTAAAAATGTATTGAGGAAAGCCTCCTTTATCAGGAAAATAGCTTATTTAGGTAACAAACGTAGATCAGTAATGTGAGGTTTTTTTCGCTAGACGCTACTTTCCTCAGTACGGCCATTGGGATATTTTAAACTGTCTTACCCTTTAAATATTCCAAATTTAAGAGATTAGCTTTTTATATAAATAAAATCTGGTAAAAGCAAAAGTTCTGTAAAAAGAATTCCTAAGGCATCAATCATCTCTGTAAATATAGGATCGTAGCTCTACGTTAAATGAGGTAAAATCCATATTCCAATATTCCTAAAAACTGAAGATAGGACTACTAAAATCAACTGTACAAGAATAGTGCATATAGCTAACAACAGCTATTAAACTTTACTAATACAGCTTGACTAACTTACGGATAGAAGGACCACAGAGGATTTGGATGGAGAGAAAAACTTTTAGCTCTCATTTTCGAACGCTAAAAGCTAAGCATTGATACTTAGTCTTGGAAGTTTATCCTCTTTTAACAGGTTTGATGACTCTCAGATCTTATGAAAATAAGATCTTAAAAAAATGTGTATATTACCATATACACATTTTTAGAAAAGAATTAAATAACTCACAAACACTATACAATTACCACAAAAATACACACCCCACAAAAATTATCGCATCACTTATTATTTCTTAAATATTTTAAATTTTTTGCCTGTTTTTTAAAATTTTATTGATATTGATAATTAAATCACCAAATAATACGACTTTTGCAACATTTATTTTAAATCAGTGTAATCTACAGACGACAAACATTTTAATTTACCAAAACATACAAAAATCAAAAAAATTGTACAAAACTGTATACAAAAAAAGTGAACTTTATTTAAGCCAATATTTGAATTGCTAATAGCGTGTGTTACTGCCCCTGGCTTTAATTACAGCTTCCATTCGTCTTCGAAGGCTTCTAAACAGGTTCTGGAGGTATTCTTGCGGCACGTTTGCCCAGAAGTCAAAAAGAACATTCTGAAGATCATCTAGTGTTCTTATTGGTACTGGATGTTGCTGAATTTGCCATCCTAGATGGCCTCAAATATGTTCTATCGGATTAAGGTCCTGGCTACTTGCAGGCCAAGTTAGGGTGGGTATCTCGACCTATTCTAAGTATTGCCGAACAACTCTAGCAGCGTGTGGACGAGCATTATCATGCGTTAGCACAGAATTATCACCGCTATATGGCATATAGGGCACTACATGGGGTTCTAGGATATCGGTTTTGTACCTGTCAGCATTTAGTCTTCCATCATTCATTGGTACTAGCTCTGTGCAACCCTCAAAAGAAATTCCTCCCCAACCTATGATAGAGTCACCACCAAAGCTTTCAGTTTGACAAAAATTAACCTGATCGTGCCGTTCATCACGTTGCCTATATACTGGTACACGCCTATCTGATGAATATAGACAAAATCTTGATTCATCCTTAAATAAAATATTGGACCAATCTTGAATATTCCAATTTGCGTGTTCTCTAGCAAATTGCAATCTTGCTACTCGATGTTCTCTGGTAAAACGTGGACCTCGAGCTGGCACTCTGGCTCGTAAACCTGCTTCTCTCAGCCTATTTCGATTTGTCTGTAGGCTTATTCGGACATTACGAGCAGCCAACAGATCTGTTTGCAGTCTTCTAGAGGTGGTATGCCTAATTCTTAAAGTCGTTAACCTTAAGTAACGATCAGCTACTGCCGAAGTTACCTTTCTGCGGCCTTCTCTGAGTTATCTGGATAGTTGTCCTATTTCTTAGTAGCGATTAACAACTCTGGATATGGTGCTTTGTTGAACTCAATTTTTGAGTTTGAGACGCAATTCAAAAAATTCAAAATTCCTGTATGCAATTTGCCTATAATATCCCATATAGAAACCATATAATGCCATATCTTAATGACAAAAATTTATTAAATATGACAAACAGACGAAAGCATCATATGTTTAACTTTATTTATCGGATTATAAAGGAAGGCCAATCGGCAAAGTCACAAGATGAATTTTTGGATTTTGAGCATGACGCGAAACAATTATATTTTTGTTATGCCATGCCATAGAACCGCATCATTTCAGCGCTCTTTTAAATTTGCGGGGGTTAAAATGTGGAATAGTATTCCATCCAGCATTAAACAACTATCTTTAAACATATTTTCTAAAAAAATTAAATCACAGTTGCTAGTTGAACAAAGAATAGGTTAATTAACATCAGATACAAATGAGGGTAAAATTTAAAAAAAAAAATCATTATTAATTGTCATTAGTTTAAAATTGTCTTTACCCCTTGTGGACATCGACATCGACATTTTGCATTTTTGCTTTTTTTTAGGGTCTTGAATATTGAGCGTTACCCTACTTGGTTCTTTTATCCGCTGCCGCTCTCTCGTTCTGGATTAATTTTCTTTATTAATATTATTATTATTATTGTTTGTTTCTTTTTGATTTATTTGATATAAATTAAATATTTTTAAGGGTTATTTCGTCTGTACCAACAGATATACAGTTTTTATAATCGAGAATTAATTCTTTTTGTCAAAATTTAAATTAGATTTATAACTGTATTTTATAATTTTATATATGGGCAAATAAAGCATTTGAATTTGAATTTGCATATAGATATTCTGTTTAAGAAATAAAAGTTCCTGCTATTTATTAATATAAAGGATAACGACATAATGTTTAAAATATTATTATAAAATGCTCCCATAGAGATCGAAACTTTGGCCAAAATATATAAATCGATCGCCTGAAGTAGTTTTTTTACCTATATCCAAAAAAAAAAATTAAGCAAACTTACAAAGTCGGGTCACAGTTTGTAAGCTTGCTTAATTTCTTCGAGAAATTAATATTTCACATGCTTAAAATATTTTGCATTAATAGAGCAAAGCCTGCTACCATAATAACGCAATTTTGTCATGTCCGGTGTTCCGTCACACGGACTATCGATCATTAATCCCCTATAACACTTAGTTTATAAACCATAACACTCAAAACGGCGCTTCTTGCTTGTTTACGTCGCTGGTGTAATTAGTTTCTTAAATTACACCAAATTTTCCTCTAATTTCCAAGTTTCAATAGAAGTTTAATATATTTTGTCCCTATAGTAATTTTCCAGTCTATGTTCATCCCCTAATAAATAAAGAGAAATTACCTACAAAACAAAAATTACATTAGACACTAATATATTTTCATTAATCATCCTAAAACTATCCAAAACTAATTTGAGAAAAATTCTACACAAAAAGAATTTTTCCCTAATTTATTTAAAACTATTGATTATCTTAGCTACCCTTGCTTTTACTTAATTAAATGCCACCTTTAATGGGGCGAAAATGAAAATAACCCTTTGGACTTGAATAAATTATCAGTCTTCTCAGACTAATGCGCTAATTTGACAAACTTTAAGCGTCCCTTGTTATGTTAAAAATTGTTCGTAGGTTAATTGAATTTAATCGCTTTGTCCATTATCTGTCTATTTTCATTTGGAAGTTTATTAATTTACGCGAAAAATATGCTTTTCTGTTTAAGTTTTAATTTAGTTTTTGATTAGTTTAGGCTTATAAAATAATTAACATATACAAGTCATAAGTTATTCTTACCGCTAGACATATTTTATTTTAGACACTTGTCAAAGTTCCGACTTTTTATTAACATTGTTTGTTAGATTATTTTTGACAGGTGTTAAATGGCGAAAAATCGAGTTTTCATGGATGGGAAAGTTAAATTTTTCCTTAAATTTACAATATAATTTGGGAGTACTTAAATATATAAACTAAGCTAATTATATACAAAAAACGACATCGATAATTTATCAAAATCCTCTCTCTAACCATCTAACAATATAGACCTTAGAATATAGAAGTAATTTGCATCAATGGATAGGTAGGATCATAACCTTATACATAATGAGATTCTATTTAATATCGAAAATCATAATAATCTACACAAAACCTAAAATAGAAACATTAAAATAATTGTAAGAAAAAACAAACTTCGGTAGAAGACTGAGATTCTAAAGCAGGTTCTGTGTGATTTGATTTTTAGGGTTGATGATCGTTTTTTCATACCTCGTTGAGTCCTGATATCTTTCCGGAGTCTATAAAACTGTCTACTGTTGTTCCTTTTCTCGAAGTACACAACACCAAATGTGGTAATGAATTTTGACTTATTAATTTTGTGCCAATCTATGAGTACCTTCTTGAACTTTTGCATCAAAAAAGAACTTCTTGACTGCTGTAACAAGAATAAATTGACTTCTTCCCTATCCATATAACAATTGTGAGGATCACTTATATTCTATGTCTATGTTTATTATTAAGGGAAAGTTGAGGAATGGTGCGCAGTTAAGCAAAAATTGTATTTGTGGCAAGCCTATAACATATAAATTAGTTTTAAAAATGTTATGAGATGTATTACTTATTAATGTATATATATGTAAAATGTTATTTAAGAAAAATCTACTACGCAAGTATAAAATTAAACTAAAAAAAACATTTGCGCATAGTTACCCGTGCCGACGGGCAATGATGCGCAAGGGTTAGGTAATCGTGCGCCGGAAATATCTGTTTTAAAAAATTATATATTTTTAAATATTAACATTTAAAGTAGTTAATTTTTTAGTAGTAATATTTAAACAGCAGTATAAAGCCTTAATTTAAACAGTAGTCGCAGATGTAATTTTCTGGAGTATGAGCAGACGTGCAGGCTGCGTGGTTCCAAGAAGCACACATAACACAGCGGTACCATAGTTCTCGATTTTTGCCAACTTCTCCACAAATACAACATATCTCGTTGGATTTTGAGGGAGTTTTTGAGAAGGCGGCATGAAGTTAAATTCATCAATATCGTGTAACTCATCATCGTCGCATATCTTAGACAATTCATTTTCCAGTGTGGCCTCCCTCTTTCTTTTTTGTTTTCCTTGAAGTGTTTTTGTATCTTGTGTTTCTTCTTCAAAACATTTTCTTATAGTTTTCTTTTGGAGTGATTTTCCTTTTTCCTTTTCTTTAAGTTTTCTTCTCTTACTCTCTTCTTTTCGTCAGCGATTTCTAGTTCTTCCCTAACCGGAGTGCTTGTAAGGATTTTTGAACATTGTTTTTTTTAGCATTTTTTTTAACTCCTTTAATAACATTTTTGTTGGTATAGGAGCCATAGAAAGGAAAGAGTTTTCTTTCGATGTACCTAGCTGAGGATTGGTATAGTCAATTAAAGATGTTTGTCTAGCCTCTGGCAAAGAATCCTTTTCTTCTGATTCTAACTATTTGGCAATGAAACATTAGCTTCTGGTCTGGATAAGGGTGGGTGATTTGCTAACAATAGTACAACTTGGATTTAGTGGAGCTTTCTCCATGGTGGCGACTTTCATGAATGCTCTGTTTAATAATCCAGATACGTCATATTCTGTTATTTTTTAATGTCCAAAAGTAGATAAATGAAGATCGTATTCTCTATAGAGAGCATTTCTAAGTGAATTAAAAAAAGTTAGATCCAATGGCTGAAGACGATCTGAGGTGTGGGGAGAAAGAGAAACCATACTAATATTATTTCCTTTACAAAAATTATAAGCCGAAATTGAAATATGGCTTGAATGGTTGTCTAAAACCAATAGGACAGGATCAGATGCAGTAGGCTTTGCATATTTTGCAAAATGAGACAACCACTCAATAAATAGCTCAGAGCAGATAATCCAACCGTTCTTTGAACATTTGTGCAAGGCACCTAAGGGTCCATTTTTTGCAGAGTTGTTGGCATTCTTACTCGGGGATATATGAGCATGGGAGGGATGTAATTCCCTGCAGCGCTCATACAAAAAACTCCAGTTATTGTCCTTCCCTTTTCAGCAGATATAGCAGAGTTCACTTTTTTTACTCCTCTGGCACCATAAACTTTCGGACATTTAGCTTGAACCGTTGTAATGCCTGTTTCGTCCATGTTAAATATTCTGCTTGGTTGAAATTTAAACTTTTGCATAAGAATATTAAGATTAAAATAAAATAGTTCTACAGATTCTTTATTAAAAGATGAAATCCGATTTAAACTCGTGCCCTCAGGCTGTCTCAGTTTTATCTCGGGAAATCTTTTTAAAAATCCATAAAGCCATGCTTTGCCAGTTAGTCCCTTTTCTCGACTAAAGTTGTGAATAATATTATTTTGTTTTGCATACCTAAATGCAAGCCTTCTTAGACCATCAGGTGTCAACCCAAAAAACAATTTTGAAAGCAACAGAACATAATCTTTTAATTTAAACACTCTATTTCTTTAGAGAATACAGTTTTACGGCCCAATCGAAGTAGTTTAAGATCATCTTCCAACAACTTTTTACTAAGGGTAGATTCTGGTATTTTAAAGGATCTTCCTACTTTTACTAATTTTTCTTCCGTCGGTCCTTATAGCATCTAGGGCTTTTTGCAGGGTTTTCGTCGTATAAGAAAGGATATCAGTCTTTCGTGTGTAATTTCTAGGCATCTGAAAACATTAAATAGTACTATTACTTCTTAGCATTTAATTACGTGAAGGGGAATCGTGCACTTCTGCACACAATTACCCATTAACATTACAGTTATTGTCTTTTATAAAAACATGATGTGGCCAAAAACATATAAACAATGTATGATTTAACACGTTAACTGCCAGTCCCAATTAGAAAAAAAAATTACCGGGTCCTACGGGCCACTTTTTTATTAAAAACAGTGTCGGTGTGCATCAAAACGAACGCATGTGTAAAAATTTATGTAATTTTTGCTTTTTTTTGGTTAAAAAAGCTGTGTCCAAACATGGTACACATGGCACCTGATTGTACAGGTTTTATTTTTTGATGTCGTGTGCCATGTGTACCTTATCTGGACACGTACAAGGTCAATGTTGATTCGCCTGGAGAGATGGCAGCAGTTGTACGGTTTTCACTAGAAGCGCAAATACCACGTGCATTTTATGTTTGTTGCCTTCTTCAGTCATTCTTTCTATAAAAATCGGTGTAAAAACATGTTGTTTTGTGGCCGTTAATTTGGAGGAGCAATGGCGGCAAAGAAAATAATTATATCTGATACTGAGATGCAACAGGCAGTGGAGGCTGCAGCAGAAGAAATAGAGATTTATAGAGACCTCGACATGAGTAACGAGTTTTCAAATATCTCAGATTCTGATTTGGATCCGACATATTTGGCCGACGAGATATCTTCAAGCAGTTCTGAAGAAGATCGCCCTAAAAAGAAAAAGGCCGGACCCTTTTTGCAGACAATTGGTACACCTCTATTCCTCTTGCGGAAAAGTTGCAAAATAGATCAACTCATCTAGTTGGAACGATTCGTAAAAACAGAAGAAACCTACCAAAGTCTATAGTTGATGCAAAATTAAAAAAAGGGGAAATTGTTGCAAAACAAAATAAAAATAAAATTGTTGTTATGAAGTGGCATGACAAGAGGGACGTGCTCTTCTTATCCACAAAACATACAGATGAACTAAAGGAAGTACACCATAGAGAGGGTCCTAGGCTCAAACTTTCTGCAATAATCGACTATAATAAGGCCAAATCATTTGTTGATATGTCAGACCAAATGTCAGCTTATTCAAATTCTCTTAGAAAGTCAATTAAACGGTACAAAAAATTGGCCCTTGAATTTATCACAGGTACCTAAGTCGTAAATGCCTTAAATCTGTACAATAAAATTAACGAGCAAAAAATTTCAATAACGACTTTCAAAGAAAATCTTGCCATGCAACTTTTGGAAACGGCAGTACCGCCAATCCCAATGAATCCCTCAAAAGAGCACAAAGTTTCCGAAAAGACAGATAACGAGAAAAAGCTAAAAAGAGGCAGGTGCAGATATTGCTACGGAAAAAACTCACAAGAACAGGGGCGTAATTATGCTGTAAAAAATACCAAAAGAATTTCCTACGTATGTCTAGGTTGTGACAAAAATATTTTTATTTGTATGGACTGTTTTTTCCAAAAACATGTTTTTAAAAATATAAAATAATCTTTTCATTTTGAAGTATTTTGTTTTTAAAATTAGTTTTTTTATTTTATAATTCTAAATAACAATTTTACATGTTAAATTACTGCCCATTGAAAAAATAAACGCATCATTTAAAAACGTCAATATTTTGTGTCATATTATTTCGAAAAACAAAAATATTCCCGAGCCATTCTCAAACAAACTATTTCCTACACCACACCACAGATGTAAATAGCTCCGCACTCCGGAGCTATTTACATCTATGCACCAGACCAATCTATACATACATTTCAATTAACGCTTAATGTGGCCGCCCCATGTACACATGGCTTGGAAGGTAAGAAGTTCTGTGTCTACTGGTGGTACACATGGCGCTGAATAAAAATTGACTGTGTCCATATATGGTACACATGGCAGTTAACGTGTTAAAGGTGCCTAAATATTCACAATACTCTAGATTTTACAAACATAGGTAATGTAAAACGATTGGACAAAAATTATGGACTTACCATTTTATTTTCTGACCCCGAAAACTTATAAAAAACAAAGAAAAATTCAATCGGTTAAACTCTCGGCGATCGTAAACACACTAATGGCGGCAACGGTCGCGCACACATTTTAGGCACTCCGTTGCAGAGAGCAGCACTGGTTTAGCGTTTCGGATAGCCCGCGAAATACAAAATATTATGGTGCGCACGATTACCCACCGCGCACCATTACCCAACTCTCGTTTATATTATTATGTTAATCTGTTCTATAGTTAATCATTTTTTCAAAGCACCTGATTCTAAAAGCCTTATTTTACCTTTATTTTTAGTTTAATTAATTAAGCAAAAAGAATTGATTGACTGAAAAAAAATGGCATAGTTACAGAAACAATAAAAATAAAAAAGCTTGTTAACCTTCTTCCCAAAGAGTATTAAAAAAAATTGCAATAATTTTATTGTAATCCTGCTTCACGAAAAAGGAGATATAGCAGAACTAGAGAAGTAACGGTTAATAAGCCTCTTAATTTACCGTTATAAACTGTATACTTGAATTGGCATACCTTCGTGGCAGATTTGGAATGAATGACCTTCTCCAAAGCGTTAAAACTTTAATAGAAGAGACAATCGAATACAATAGATCTACAGTAATGACAATCGTGGACCCAAAATAAATAATACAAAGCCTTTTATACAAAAGAGCTAAATGTATGAATATAGAGTCAATTTTCGATATGCCATTCATCTACAATACCTACAAAAATGACAATATTGATGGTAAAACTACATGAAAATACTAACCTCAAAGCTATTGTACATGTTAAAAAAAACTGCCTTTAGATCTAGCACCACTATCAGAAGCGTGGTATCAAAGACCAAACCAGATGGCATGGTGGATACCAAAAATTGCGTCTACCGGATCCCATGTGAGTGCGGTGACTCATACATAGGTGAAACGAAGCGCCTCCTAGAAATCAGAGCGAAGGAACATCGCAGCTGGACCCAAAGAGGAGAGGTTTCCAAATCCGGAATAGCAGAGCACGCGTGGCATAATGGACACAATATCCATTGGTCAGAAGCCAAGATTCTGTACAAGGAACAGTACTGGCGGAAGAGGAAGTTCGTAGAGGCAGCTTTCATTTCACAGATTCAGAGGATCTTCAGCCAGCCAAGCGTCGATATACCCAACATCTGGAAGCCTCTACTCTCAGGACAGTGTAGGATCTAGAGAGACACGTGTCCTCCCCCCCCCCAACTCTTCTCACGGATGACTTTCCCTCCCCCTCCCCTTCCACATCGCTGCACACATCTAGTATATAAGCCTATAGAATAGTAGTTTGCTCAGTTTACACTTGATAACGGTTGGAGATACTTACCAACCGAAACGTCGTGTTACATTAAATAAATAAGACAATGCAAGTCCGACAAGATGTTTTCACTGTACCATTGTCTACCACCTTCAAAAACCTATTGTACATGTTGTTTGGCAAAGCAGCACGATGTCACCAAAACAGTTCATTACAGTCATGAAGAGTGCATTTAATCAATTGGACTGGAGTCAGAGAGCTATTAACAAAGATGGCAAGAGCCTAAACAACTTACGTTTTGCAGATAATATAGTGCTATTCTCGAGCAATTTTGAAGAAATGCGACTTATGTTGCAGGACCTATAAGAGATGTGTGGAAAAGTCGGTCTTAATAACCGGAGTTAGCAGCTCAAGGAATAACCAGACATGTAAACTAAAGAGAAGCCTCACTATCTTATGGAAACCTTTTAAAAGAGTTAAAGACGTTTTCAGGAGTGATATTCTCGTCAATCCAAAAAAAGAGTTGTTGATCAGTAGGTGCTACCACATATAGCTCAGAACCTAACAGTTACAGCAGCAACAGCTAAGAAACTTAGAATTATACTTGTACAAAGGAAGTTGAAAAGATCCATGTTAAGTGTGACCTTGGGGGACCACATAAGAAACGAAAATTTGCGAAGAAGAACCGATGTCAGTGATGTTGTTAGAGCTATTACGAACATTATGTAGAACTATAGTTGCTATGATGCGTGATGATCGAAAAAAAGAAGCTCGAGTAGAGACGTAGAACAAACAAAACTCTAGATCTATGCATTGGTCGAACGATATTTAGAAGATCCGCAGCAACTGGATACAAACAGCATAAAGTCGATTGAAATGGAAAATTATTGCACACAGAGTGCTGAATGATGATGATCATAGTCCTATGGTTGGAACCTTTGATCTGACAGAACCAAAACTTTTAATTTTTACTCTCGACACGTGTTTCGCTAACGATGTTAGCACCTTTGGGAGAAGATTAAAACTCAAACAATTAACAATTAATTTGTGTCAAACTAAGTATCAAAGCTTGATTTTCATACAATCATAAACATCAGATAAGAACAAATTGATGATTTGAATTATATATATTATATTATAGGAGACTTTTTAACTCTTCTCAAGTCAAGTTGTTAAATTTTATTGTTTTCTTTTTGTCGAAGTATTATTATTTTTATGTCTTTATTTTGGCGAGAAATATTTTTTATAAATTAAGATGGTTGTGACAATAACCGTAAATGAAAAATAAAATCTAGTGAGCTAATCAAGCAGAATATTCGATGTCCTCTTTGTTCTATGTAACAGGAAATTCGATTTTTAGGTTGATTTTCAACTTTTCGCTCAGTTACTAAAGGACTGGTTAAGCATTTTATATATAAATCTTCTTAAATCTCTTTGAAAAGCATAAATAAAATATTGTATTAAAGTTTTTTTTTGTTATAGGGATTAACGAGGATCAATATAGTATCAGTATTATTTTATCAACATGAACAATGTGCTGGTTAATTAAATATACTAAAACCGTTTTGAAATTCATAAGTATAAATGAAATAATACGTAAAAGTTAAATTTTCTGGTTGTGAAGCCTTTATAAGATTGTATTCAAAATGTGTATTTAGTCTGCCTGTGGAGGTGTTTCTATTATGCTCGTAATATTTATTTTAGTATTCAACAGTTTTTTGCCATACCATTGCGAATTTCCAATACAACCGCTGAATTCTAAGTGCTTTATTACTTTATTCAAATGGGCCTTTTCTACATTACTTTTAGAAATATTTTCCGATTTGGATATGTTTGTATTGAAGACACGTCTTGCGAAAAAAGCTTCATTTCGCCCCTTACTTATATCTACTGGGTGTTATAGGATTTTTTTAAGTCCTTTTTTTATATTCGACGAAATAACTTTTTGGAGGTATTTTTATTGCTTAAGTTCCAAGCCTTTATGAAAGTTAAAATTACTTTCAATATAGCTAAATTTAGAAAAGAAAATATAACAAAATTCAACGTGACACCATAATGTGCAAACCTCAATATAACACTTGCAAAAATTTTATAGTATCTAAGTTTTATACCTGTCCAGTCCATGCAATATTTATATAGGCTAAATGTGACAATATTGTGAGGGCGAGAGCAAACTTTTAAGTTATTATACTTGATTCGTTATTCCATATATTTTACTTGCTGTAAATTCTTTTTTAATCTGGCTGATATAACAAGTCCGTATCTTTCAGGAAATTCCCCTCACCTCACTATTCTATTGACAAAATTTGAATGCGGATTTCGACTTTTTATTCAACATTGATCCATTGAATAAAATATTTGGAACTCGTAAAGTGAAATAAAAAGCACAATGAAAAACGCACTTTAAAAAAGAAGAGATGAATTCAGCAAAAGCTTTGCAAAATAATGAATTGCTACTTGAAGTGTGACCGAGTCACAGGCTAAACGCATTCTTAAAGGCTTAAGCCATTCTTTTGTTCTTCACTGTATTTCATCCAGGTTCCTCACTAGGTCACGCAATATTTCGGCAACACCATCCCTATTTCTGTCGTCAGTAAAATTTTGGGTCTTTATGTTGGTTAAATCATCAATTTCGTTTATTTATACAGGGTGTTAGTAAATAAGTACGACAAACTTCAGAGGGTGATTCGGCATGGAAAAATAATGATAGTTTGCTATATAAACGTATGTCTGCCATAGACATATATATATTATTATTTATATGTCTATGATGTCTGCAAATGCTTCGTTTTCCGAGATACGGGGTGTTAACATTTTTCTTAAAAATTGACGATTAATTTATTGTTCTGAAACCGGTCTAGATATGCAAATGAAATTTGGAGGGTTTTAACAGGTAGTTATCGCGCATTTTTTGGCACGTAATAAAGAATTTTATGTTCACCATTGGCGCGAATACGGGTAATGATCTTAATTTTTTTTAAAGAAAAAAATGGTACTCCACACGACGCACTTCGATTTTGACAAGAGTGGAATAAACTAATGACTTAAGAAAACCCCAAATGCAGAAATCTAGAGGATTTAAATCTGCTGATCGAGCAGGCCAATGTTCTGTACCTCCTCTACCTATCCAACGATTTGAAAATACGGTATCTAAGTGATTACGTACATTGATACTAAAATGGTTCGCCATCATGGATGAACCATAAGTACGATTTTCACGCTGAATGAATAATGAGGGCCCCAATACAGAGCCCTGAGGCCCTCCAAATCCATGTCAATTACATGTAATTTGTTTTTTTTTATATTTACATACTGTTTCCTATCATCAAGATAAAATACATGTGCAGTTTGTGTATAAGTTACTTGGGTGAGATATGTTTACTAGGGTGTGTACAGAGGCAGCTATACTTCTAATGTAAAACAATGATTTGTTTCAAAATAATTCGCATCATTTTTACAGCCCTGTTTCTAGACTAAAACTTCAGCTGCTAAGGTAGACTGATTTATGCATTCATTAAAGCAGATCGTAAGGGGATAAAAGTACTTCTGAGAAAATCATCAGTCATTAAGTTGTTTACAAGGCTTCCATTGCCATTTGAGGATATGAGGCATGTGAAATAAAATCGTTGCTGGCTCTTTTTTTCGCCGAAGTCAGTGTCTGGCAACATTTTTTACGTTCCCTTGCATAAACGTTTACAATGTCAGAAGTATTTCGTAGATTAGAAACGCCATGTAGAAAATTTAATAGTTTTCTCATCTGTGTAACAAACGATTTTCGAGCTATCTTTCAATTCTATTGCATAAAGGTTTTACTTCCTATTTGTACAATTTTAGAAAATGGTTGAATTTTTGGTATAATTCAGGTTCTTTCACTTACAAGTCTAATATATCTATTTTAAGTAGTTTACTAAATTGTTTAGACCTGTTTTTGTCTTTCAGGATAATATTCTATGACCTCTGATTTGTCTTCTTTTATGGGTATTTAAAAACACATTAAGGTATAGCTCTGATCTGATTTAGGCCTTTAACTTTAGTGATGTGTGTATGAGTAATAGTATCAATGTTGGAGATTATATTGTCAATACAGTTTGTCCAACTAGTTAATTTGAATATATGCAGAGTTAGATTAAAAGACGATAGAACGAGAGATATCAAAATTATCATTTACTAAAGATCGGTATATGTAATAATATAATATATAAATAATATAAGAATAAACCAGCAGTTTTAATGACCTTGATTTCACTGCAGCAACCTCAAATTGAAATAAATCCAAATAATAATGAATTAAAGTTTTCTGAATTTCTGATTTTATTCAGCGATAAATTTCTTTATAGATTTTTTGCTTTTAAAAATCACAGCGTTTGGCACCAATATTATTCTTTGGTCAAAAAGATGAATCATAAAATTCCTTCTTTTCTTCATAGGGAGCACATACCTTGAACCATTTATTTTTATTTTCTTCTGTTGCTAGTTCCATAACTTGAACTTCTAATAATTCAGATCCAAGTTTTTGTTTAATGTAATTTTGAATAGTTTCATTATTTACTGTTTCTTGCATTTGATAAAGGCGCAGTTTTTTAGGTACTCCTGCAAAGCCTCCATTTTCACCAGCAGTGCCTATATTCCTTTTTATGTAGGTTTTGTTGTTTTGTTTTTGTTTACCCGTTTGCAATTACGCTGTATATACTTCATGCCACTTTTTCTTAGTGGAATTAGCTGTGTCGGTAATATTTTCATTTTGCATTAAGATCTGTGCATCCAGGATGCCATCCTGGACATCACGTCATATCCGTCCCGATATTTATTCAAGGATTCGCTTTTGTTTCATGTTTGAGGTTATGGTACTGTTTTCATCTGACTTTTGTTGATTTTGGTGGGCATCTATGGTCGTCAAATGATATTTTATTCACTAATGATATTTTATTGTCGTATTTGACGACGTGGCTGTTTTTTTTCCCTTTCCCTTTTCCCACCCAAAGTTCCCTTTGGGTGGAAATGTGGAAAACAAACCAAGCCTTCTGATTTTTTAGAATTTAAAGCTTTTAACTAATTTCATGGCCTTTTGTAGTTCTTTTGGAATTTTCCGGTATCATGGATTAATTAAAAGTGTGAAAACATCCAGTTCTTGCTGAGCAATACATAGCAGGGGGCAGGTAAATTTTTCAATATAAGTAAGTGTTTTGTAATAATGTTGAGGTGCATTTTGGATATATTACCATTTTCAAAGGTATAATTGCAGATTTAATCCTATGTTGGACATATCTGTGTAACAGTTTTTAATTCTTACAATTCAATTCTACTTCTTAGACTTCCATATTCCTCCTATTAAAATTTCTGGTATTTCCTTGTCTCATCTAGTAGTTACATCAATAAGTACCCAGACAGTCACAGAATTTATAGATATTTTAAATTTCCATCGGATCTATCCTTCCCAACACTTTTTTTGTTCCAATTTGAACGATCGTAATAATCTTGTGATCCTTACATGGGACGCGGTACTATGGTCACCACATAGAATTGAAATGCAAAGTGAGCATAATTTATTGTATTTACAACCCAGTCCCAGTGTGTCTCAAGATGTATTCAATGATGTTGCTCAAATTGAGAGAGAACGTATCTATTCGTCATAAAGAGAATGTCATAAAGAAACATAATAAATAAAACAAATTCATTTCAAGAACAAAAATGTTCAAATATCATAGTTGCAAATCTTAAAAAATCTAATTCACTTAACACCTCACTTGACAGACCTTGACACTGTGAATCTGGATAGTAGGCCAATATTATTCAACTCTGATTTCTTTAGTTTGAAAACTAACATAGGCTCTAGTGACAAGAACTTATTTCTTCTTAAAAATAAACCAGGTCTGATCTGTTTTAATATATTTCATGTTCTATACTTACCGGAAACAACTCCACTGGTATGTGACATCTTTAACCTATTGTGACTAACCAAAACCACCATTTAGGCATTTGGCAATAACGTAAACTTTCAAAGTTGCATTAACAAAAGATTTTTTTTGTTAGAATTATTGTCCTGCTTTAATTGATTTATGTATAAAAAAAGTTAATAAAGAAACATATTATAGTATTTATACCATTGTGTACCTTATTATATTATGTCAGGTATTATGTTTTTTATTAAAATTTATAGTTTGTTTTACTTACAATATTTATTATTATGTTATGGTTTTAGGTTATTATTCAATTGATTATTGTATCTATTTTTTATATTCATAATCAATAAAAGACCTTTATTATTATTACTTAAAAAAATAACAAACAAAAAAAAAACATGCATCTTGATTTGTACATGTGTATTTGGGTTATATCGAGTCATTACCAATTAATTTATAAACCATGAGAAGATAGATTTA
Organism: Anthonomus grandis grandis; assembly: GCF_022605725.1. Classification (NCBI taxonomy): domain Eukaryota; kingdom Metazoa; phylum Arthropoda; class Insecta; order Coleoptera; family Curculionidae; genus Anthonomus; species Anthonomus grandis. The sequence goes on from NC_065556.1 coordinate 15,769,142, forward strand.
ATTTAAGAAATAAGTACAATTTTTGCTTTAGTTATAAGAATGTTTTTTTTTTCCATAATATGTGTATTTTTGTATATTATTTTGTAATGATTGTATAGATGGTTAAAAAATATAAATGTTTCATTTTTTTATTTAGATGTGTTTGTTATATAATGTCTTACTAGAAAAAGCAGATAATTTTATCTGAAAGTTCAGAAATTCAGAAATTATAAAAATTAATAAAAGAAAAATATGCTTTAGACCTGCAATACTTATTTATACATTGCATTACTATTTTATGTAGTTTAAATGCATAAAACGTCGATGCAATTAATCTAAAAATAAAGTATTTAAGAGACAAATTAATCTTATTTTTGTTTTTATTTAAAATTTGCTTTCATACCTATGTTGCTAATTTATATAAATTTTTTTTACATGCGTGTTACTAGTATTTGTTTGTATTCATCTTATTAATTTGATGCTAGTGGTCAATGATAGAACGCTTAAGCTGTCCTTCACCTTAGGAAAATGACTTAGATCTTTTTATAAATTTGAATGTCAAATTAGTAAAGAGCATTAAAATATCTTTTAAAAAGGTGCTCTTGATGCGTCATCGTAGAATTAACCATTTAAGTACCTTAATTAAAAATTCGTATTTTGAAAATTACCACCGCAAGCCTTGAAAACTAACGCTTTTAAAGGGTAATTTGTTAAATAAAATAACTATTTACGATAATACACCTAATTTAATTTTAAAGTTATACTTTCATAAAAAAAAATAATTCTTCTTTGGAAGTTTCAACAAATCCTAGAGAATATGCCTTCCTTCTGTTTAATTATTTCACAAATATAAGTAATCCATTATCTCAGCTCTTCACAGTTATTTACAGAAACTTTGTAAACGAGAGATTTTAGGTAACCCCAAAAGAAAAAATCCATAGCGTTTTGATCTGGCAATCTGGGAGGCCATTGCACAAACCCTCCGCGTCCAATCCATCTTTCAGGGAAATATTGATATAAATGTTTTCTCACTGCTCCATTTAAAAGGGGTGGAGGAGCGCCGTCTTGTAGCAGCCACATTTCATGCCTTATTTAAAGAGAAACATCATCTAGTAGATTGAGCAACTCATTTCTTAAAAAGTTTAAGTAGACCTCGCCATTGAGCCTTTGCGAGAAAAAATGTGGCCTTATTAAATGATCGTCGACAATACCGTCCCACCGATTAAGGAAAATTTATTCTGAAAACATTGTTCTATAACTATATGAGGGTTTTCATCGCACCAATAATGTTTATTATGAAGGTTTAATAATTTAAAACCATCATGTCCAAAACCAGCTTCATCGGTGAAGAGAATAAAACGTGTAAGATTTTGATTATGATTATAAAGGTTTCTAATGGTCCTACAAAAATTAAGTCAAGCCACTGGATCTTCAGGGTTTAAATTTTGAACATTTTGATAATGAAAGGGATGTAGGAGTAGCTCTGGTATAATTTCATAACGCTAAGCTCTTACGCTAAGAGTAGGGTCATCCTTAAGTTCTTTGAATTCGAGTTCTTCGTGGAGTAATTTTAAATGCTCCATATTCTCCTAGTCTCTGATGAATAGTGCTAAACACTTGCGATCGTGGTATTCTTCTATTCGGAAATGCTTCTCTGTACAAACGTTGTGCTCTTACCGCATTTCTTTGTGTTATTAATTTTTCATGTAAAATCGCCCACTGAAATCCTGACGCGTAATTTTCGGACACCCTGTATATTCTATTCGTCCCTCAGTTCTTCTATTTAGCCTTTGGGTTACAAGAATTTGTAGAGAATATCTAGTTAGTACGTTTTTTATGTTAATTCATCCATGTAGCTCTTTATATGGCATCCTTGCAGGTAACCAGGCTTAATGGTATGAATGCATTTAAGTTATGCTTTTTTTTTTTAAAGAATAATTTTTTAGCCATTAATTGTTTGCTACTTTTACTGCATTGAGTCCTATTTCGAATTGTAAATACTGTTTATATGCTAGATATGATTAAAAAAATTAAAATAATGATATATAATGAGGTAGATTAATCTAATCTAAGCAAAAGGCAAAAAGCTAATGGGAAGGATGTGGGTTTGCAGGTTACTAAGTTGTTGGGTGTGTACCAGGACAGGCTTACCAATTAATTCCACTTATTTCTCTTCCCCTTAACTATCTGGAAAGAAAAACGTCGTTAAGATGTCACCAAAAAGAGTCAAAAAGATATGCATGTGTGACCCTCTACACTCTACGCTACTGGTAATTTTAAATTATCTTTTTATGGAGATTATGCCCAATGCTATTCTTCTGCCGTTTTTCATACATCATAATTGTTACTTCACCTATGATGGTTAGTTCAAGAATTATGAGCAAAAATTCACTTAACCAGAGCCATTTTTAAATAGTTGTATTATTTTCTTTAGGAGGTGGTTTAGAAAAAATATATTTAAATTTTGGTTAAACATACGTGGATGCTACGTATGTTTAAAGTAACAGCCCAGAGGTTTTTAGCATCTTGTAGAGAAAGTATTCTACAAAATGAAAAAAAATTTCGCTAATTATGAAGTTTTTTTTTTAGTTTACCACGAAAATGCCAATGCGAGAAAACTGAGTTAATTGTCTAAAATCTGAAAAAAATATCTTTAAGCATATATTTCAATACGTACAAATTCTTTAAATTATCTTAATGTAAACACAATTTTTTCGAAAATAGTTAAAAAAAAATAGAGATAAAATTCAGGAAGTTGACGGTCATTTATCAAAAATTTCTTGCTTTTTATAAATTTTTATTTTAAAATGTCTGCAATGTTAATAGTTTATGAAATATTTGCGAAAAATAAAGTACCCTGTTTTTTCACCGTTAATTGTTTTTAACTGCATTTTTTACGAACATATCCATTTTCTAGAACAATATTCTGGACATTATTTAAAATCGAAGCTGTATCCTACGTATTATTAGGGCTAACATCTATTTTAGTGATATTAAGTTAAGTTGAATAAATATTCTACCACATCAGGACCCTTTTTAAATGCACTGTACCAGTCATACACAAAAATTGTATCAATAAAGACAAAAGAAATCAATATTAATATTGACATAGATTTTATCAATATTTATCTATTATAAATATCGCAAAATACGTTTAAGTTTAATTTATAAATTTTATACTATAAACGAATTAAATTACAGATGGCTTTTCGCAGTATTTTCTTGATAAAATGTATATAGCATACAATAAGATTCCGTCCAAGTTGCATATCTGCCAAGGGCAAATACCCCAATTTAGCCATTTCTTGGAAACCTCGAGTCACATTATGATTCTAAAAACGTATTCGGTCTCGAAACGAAGTGATTAGTAGTTCTTTAAACCGGATACTTTTCAATCATGCTACTCGTTACGTCAATTTTTTTTAGGGAATTGGGAATGAAACCTAATGAAAGGGTAAGGATCAATAAAGAGCCAGATGACTTAAGAATTTAAAATAACTGTAGACGAGACGAGTGTAAGTGAACAAAATTTAAAATCAAATTTATACGCCTCTTGTAATTTTTTGTTATGCATTCTTTATATTAAAAGTGATATATACTTAAGGTTTATATCCATAATTATTTAAGTTCTTAGAATATTAAAAGGCTAGAATTAGTAAACAACAACTTTGTTTGAGTCCAACATGTGCACAGGGGCAAGGGGTTGTTTTGTTCACAAACATATTCATCGATTATCTATTGTCAAGTTTACACACATTTTCAAATGAGGAAATTTTCAGCTTTATATCAACATATATCATAATGTTAATTTAACTTATCGATGTTAGATTTTGGACTAAAAATTAAAAGTAGAAATAGATATATGTTATTCTAAGTGCAAAAATACCATTATCAAAATACATGTATTCTGCACCTTTTGAATACGATATTGTTCCGCTTGACGAAGACAAGGGCTATAAATAAAATCAGCATAGTTAAAGTGAGAAAGTACAAGAGTTTCACATAACATTGCCATTAACTTGGTACCTAAAAGGTTTCTATTGGAATATAGTTGCTTAAGCGATGTAAATGACCTTTGTAGAAGTAACTTAATATGATCGGAGAAATTAAGCTGACAATCAAGTATAACACCTAGATTACGAGCAGAATTACAAAATAGTAATATTTGGTCATCTATTTTGATTTTAATATTATTTTTTAAATATTCGTTTTGATTTCTTTTGCCAAACAGCATAAGTTTTGATTTAGATGGATTTAGTTGAAGGCCATGTTTTTTTAGAGAGATCTTTTAGGTTGTTTAGTTCATGATTGATAGTTTCGTTACAAGAAACAAAGTCTTTTGAAGAGAAGTGATAGTACAACTGGGTATCGTCAGCAAAAGCTTGTATCTTTCCGACATGAAGAGAGCTTATAAGTTCAGAAGTGTAAATAATAAAGAAAAGGGGGCCAAGGATAGAGCCCTGAGGTACTCCTGATAGTATGGCACTAGACTCCGAGTACACACCATTAACAAACACTCTTTGTGATCTGTTAGAGAAGTATGATGCGATGAGTGACAGTGAGTCGACGTCGAAACCGTAATATCTTAGCTTTGCCAACAAGAGTCGATGATTTATAGTGTCAAATGCCTTGGAGTAATCTAATAGTATGAGAATACTTTCAAGTCCATGATCCAGTGCCTCAATTATATCATCAGTTACCACAGCCAAGGCGGAGGATGTGGAATACCCCTTACGAAATATACATTTAACTTGAATGTTGACTGCTTTGTAGAGTATCTTACCATATTTTATGACAAGAAATGCTTCATATTTTATTAAAGAGGAACAGTAGTATTGTTTTGTACCTTTCAAAATAAGTAACAAATTTTTATGATTATATTTGGCATCATTGTTTCATCAGCTGTTGCAAGCAAACAAATTGCCCATAGTTCCATGGTAATGCTAATTCTAGCCTTTCAGTGTTCTAAGTTTAAGTTAAATTTTTTTTCTTCATTGGCCCCACTTTTTAAACAATAGTTTCATTTTAATAGTCTAATAACTACGCAGCTAATATATTTTTTTTATTTTTAGCATTTAGCAATTAAAACTGATCAAGTAATTCAGTTTTTTCTTGAGGTGGAAGAACAAATTTAATTTTTAAACCAATTTGTTTGCAAAAAGTTTAATTTTCCTATTATCCTATATACAGGATCCGGCAAAATAATCTCCCACATTTTGATTTTTAATAAAAACGCCAATGGAAATGCTATTTATACAGGGTGGCCATTTGAAAACGAAACAGTGCCTATTTTGGGCATTGAGTATTGAGGGTCCCTCAGAACATTTGCGAAAAAATTCTCGGACCCGTCAATTTTTGATTCAAGGGGGAATCATTTTTTTGCTAGTTTCGCCCCCCTGAGGGCAAAGCCCTAGCGGGGTGACAAGGGCCCCCAAAATTTTAAATGGAACGGGGGGTCGAGTGATACCTTATTTTGAAGGTAATTTTATGTAGATTATAACCCTAAAGTTTCGTTTTCAAATGACCACCCTGTATTTTATTTTTATTAACTAAAAATGTATGTATATGGTAACACTGCACAACAAATCGAAGGTTATTTTATGTTGACTGAAATATTTTTATTGTTGTTTACTAATTCGAGGCATCTGATTTCGAATCTGTCGTCAGTTTTACTCTAACAGCTCGAGTTGTTTAGATATAGCTACGTTCTTCTCATTTATCTTTATTTTTGATTTTTTATCTGTTTTAGTCGCGATTTAGATAAATTATTGTAATTTTCATCATGACGTCGCTTAGAAGGGTCTGCATTAACGATCCGAATTGTTTTTGTTATATTTGTGGTGAATATGTTTTTCAAAAATGTCGATTGAATATGTCAGACTTTGTGAAACGAGCGTATTTACAGTGTTTTGGTTTTCCTTTGGAAACAGATAACAAGTGCTGGGTACCCAATATTGTATGCAAAATTTGTGTTGAAGAATTACGTTTATGGGGCACTAAGAAGAGACTCTCTTTTAAATTCCAATCCCCAATGATTTGGCGTGAACCTTTAAATCATAATGATGACTGCTATTTTTGCGTTGTTAATATAAAAGGAATCAACAAGACGAACCGCTCCAAATGGATTTACCCCACATCAATATCAGCTGTGAGGCCTGTAAGGAGCTCAAAAGATACATCTTTACCATTACCATCTACATCTACAGAAAGTTCTGATGAATTGAATGAACTGAGTAGCATGAGCGATGACGAGTTTGTTCCAGAAAATCTCTTTGAACCAAAACCATTCGATCAAAGTGCACTTGATGATTTAATTAGAGACCTTGGAATATCCAAAACTTCGTCTGAATTATTGGCCTTTAGATTAAGAGAGAGAAATCTTTTAACTAAAGAAACTAAAGTTTCTTATTACCGCACTCGAGAAAAAGACTTACTTCCCTTTTTCGCTGAGGAGGATAATTTTGTATTTTGTTCTATTTCTGATTTAATGACTGCCATGGGCTTGCAGAAATATGAACCAATCAATTGGCGTTTATTTATTGACTCGTCAAAACGGAGTTTGAAGTGTGTACTATTGCACAACGGAAATAAACTAGGCTCCATATCAATAGCACATTCAACTAAAGTTAAGGAGGAATACCCCACAATAGCACTGGTCATGAACAAAATCAAATATAACGATCATAAATGGGTGATTTGCGTTGATCTTAAGATGGTAAACTTCCTTTTAGGACAACAAGGAGGCTACACTAAATATCCTTGTTTTATGTGTTTATGGGATAGTAGAGCAAAATCAGAACATTGGTCAAAAAAAGAATGGCCCTCTAGGGAAGCACTACTTCCAGGTAGTCTTAATGTTATAAATGAACCTCTAGTGCCACGAGATCGTATCATATTGCCACCCCTGCACATTAAACTAGGTTTAATGAAGCAATATGTTAAGGCATTAAATAAAGATGGTGAATGTTTTAAATATATTTCAAGGAAATTTGCAAGTCTAAGTTCAGAAAAACTCAAGGCAGGTATATTTGATGGTCAATCCAATTCGCAAGTTGGTAAACGATCCTAATTTCACCAGCTCAATGTCAGAAATTGAGAAGAATGCATGGGATTCCTTTGTTTGGGTTATCCAAAATTTCTTAGGTAATAGGAAGGGTGATGACTACATTGCGCACGTCGAAGAGATGTTGTCACACTTCCAGCGACTTGGATGTAACATGAGCATCAAAGTGCACTTCCTACACAGCCATTTACACCATTTTCCTGAAAATCTCGGTGACATGAGTGAAGAACAGGGTGAACGATTCCACCAAGATCTTCGAACCATGGAGGAACGATTTCAGGGTCGCTGGGATGCACATATGTTGGCCGATTTTTGCTGGAGTATTCAGAGTAGCAGTTCATTCAAAACTAGTAGAAAATCATATAAAAGAAAATTTCTGAGTGTATAGTTCTTGTAATTAAAAATGTTTGTACGTTGAGTGTATTTTTAATTCCCAAAAAATACTCCCTCCTTTTAACTCAAAAACTAGAGCTGACACATATAAACTGATGACATTATTTAATATCAGCATTAAAAATAAGCCTAGAATCATAAAAATATTCCATGCAACATACATGCTGTTGGGCGGTGTAATAAATGTATATGGTATGCCATTTTATTTTTATTACGTTTTGAAAATTACAGAGTCCAAGTGGCGACCATTTCTTTCGACACACATTCAAAGCTGATTTCTGAAAGTTTTCATTACTCGAGCAGTAATTTGAGGCGATATTCCTGTAATTTCTTGGCGTATTGCTGCTTTCAATTCGTCAATGGTTCGGGGATGATGTTGAAAAACCCTCTCTTTCAGGTAGCCCCAAAGGAAAAAGTCGCATGGGGCAAGATCGGGTGAAGGCGCAGGCCACCCATCGTCTCCACGTAACGAGATTACGCGTCCTGGAAACATTTCCCCTAACAGGTCCATTGTCCTTCTTGCCGTATGAGCTGTAGCCCCATCCTGTTGATACCACACATCCGGATGTTTAAGTTCCCTAAGTTTTGTTTCAAAAAAATTACGTAGCATGTCGACATATAGATTAGCAGTTACGGTAACCGTTACCTCTTCTTCTTCAAAAAAATAGGGACCCCAAACACCAAAAGAACCAACAGCACACCAAACGGTAGCACGTTGGCTGTGAAGTGGCCTTTCATGGAGCTGCCGCGGATTTTCTGGTGCCCAGTGGCGAAAATTCTGCTTGTTCACACAGCCAGAGAAATGGAAATAAGCCTCGTCACTCGTTATTAAAAGCGCATTTTGTGGGACGTTCTGAAGAATATCATTGGAACATTCTCGGCGATTTTCCCAGTCCCGTTCACTAAGTTCTTGCACGATCATCATTTTGTATGGGTGGAACTTCAGATCGGTGTGCAAAATTCTTCTCACAGAACGATCTGACAAACGCAAAGCAGAGGCATGTTTAACAGCTGAACGTCTAGGAGATCGTTCAACTGCTTCTCTTACAGCTGCAATGTTTTCAGGTGTCCGAACACTTCTGGGTCTACCAGTTAATTTTCTTTTTAAGGCTGAACCTGTAGCTCTAAAATTTGAAACCCACAACTGTATTGTGTTGCGATCTGGAACTGGATCATGCCTACCAAGCGCGAAGTGAGTACGAAAATTTCTTTGTGTCGTAATCACAGATTCGTTAGTTTTGAAAAATGTTTCGATAACGCAGGCACGATGCTCGCCCGTCCAGTTCATGGCGACAACTGAAACGGCAAGTCGCGCGCAGCCAACCGACTACGCTAAGCTGGCTCCCTCTTTCGTGATTCGGGCTCAGTGGCGGCGCAAAATGTGGGAAAAAAATAGAAATTGTTGTTTTTTATGGAGTATTGCTCTTTTAGTTTAACAATAGCTTTACAGGGTTTACAAAATATTCATTACACCTAAAACTTGGAAAAACTATTTCTAGAAACCAGCACTATTTATAAAATATGCTGAATTAGATAAAACAACATGAAATACAAACAACGAATAATAAGAAAAATATTGATATTTAAATTTTATTAATCTTAAACTTTGACATATCCAATTCCTTGCTGATTACCTTTAATTTCAGTGATGTTTTTGGCACATGGAAAATGGAGCTCTCTTCTATTTCTATGAAATAGTACAGATATTAATCATTAATAAATTGTATTTATTAAATTCATTAGAAGCTTGCTTAAACAAAATATAAAATTAAAAATATGTTCTTTTTTATTCAAACATAAATTTTTTTTCCTAAGAAACTTCGTAAGAGGTTTTATTGCATAATAAATAAAAATTATTCCATATATATGTTTTAAATTTTTTTAGGCAATAATAATGGGCGTTCGAAAATGCGGAACCCGAGCACTACTAGAGATGCTCTATCTACACCCTAAAGTTCAAAAAGCGGCAGGAGAGGTCCATTTTTTTGACAGAGATGAAAACTACAATAAGGGCCTCGATTGGTATAGGATGCAAATGCCACATTCGTACTACGGACAGATTACTATAGAGAAAAGTCCCAGCTATTTTGTAACACCTGAGGTAAGCTATCAGTATATAACTAGAGAGGAAAAAAGTGAATGCCATAGAAACATATTAGTATTTGTTGGCAAGTTACATAATGAAACTTATAAAACCTACCAAATTAAAATGTAATATTAAAACCGCAAATAAAACCTAGAAGTTGTTGTTGAAAATGTAAATATAATAACGAACATACACACAGTGCAAACGCATTAACAGAAAGATACCTCTTTGTCCTCCTAGATAATAACATTCGAAAAAGCTGTAGAGGCCGAAGAGAATTATATAATTTAATTTATGTCAAATCTATTTATTCTACTTAGTCTTAGAACTAAATTATATTACACCCCTTGTTGAGTATTTATTACCTTCTGGTATATAGAATGACCCTGAAAATGTATGCAATTTCCTGGATTTGGATTGCTTGCAAGAAAGACAAAGAATGATTAAATATTTTTTTTCCTACAGCTTCCTACGGAGTTTTTATATTTTGTATAATAAAAGTAAAAAACATTTATTATTTAAATAGTACATATTTTACTGTTAAAAATAGATGCTCTTAGTCAATACCCATAAAATAAATGGTTCTTATGAAAAATTATTATTAAGTACCTGTTATCTCTATCTCTAATGAATAGTATATTTATAATAAAGATTAAAACTTGTTAATAAAGCTTTGTAAAATTTAAAAATCTCTACCTAAAATGACTCTAAATTACTATTTTCTTTTATATACTGAAATTTAAAAAAGTATCGATTTTTGGATAAAATCAAGCGAAAAAAATCCTATGCAAAGTAGTAAATTTAATAAAATAAAAAAAAAATTTTTGTCGATAAATTAGATACCCCTGTAGATATTTTAGTAGCTCTAAATAAAAAATTAAATGAAACAAAAACTAAAAATTTAGTAAAACTTATCAGAAAGTACTACTTTTATTTGCTTTGCTTCCTTATTTACAGGTATATCGTAACAAAGCTGTTTTTTTTTTATTACATTTTAGTAATAGATTAACGCAAAAACATCGTTTTTATTTTATACTGCGAATATAACTTAAAGCCCTCTTGAATGAAAATTTTTAAATTGTATAAGGAAACCTTATTATTATTTTATAAAAACCAACAACATTACAAGAGAGTTAAGAAATTACATAGGATTTAAAAACTTATTTCGCCACAGGATATGATTGCATTAATAAAGAAGATATTGACAATAAATCTTTATAGAGTCAGTCTATTCTTTTTAGCAAAGTTATTTTTTAATAATTTGTAATTTTTTTTTTAAACGACTACCTTGAGTTTTCTTTAATTATCTTAAAGAAGAGTTTTAGCAATTTTTAGTTCTTGCTGATAAATCTCGTTAGTCAAGACTTCATTTAATAATTCTACTATTATGGGCCCAGTTATATCGAATGCATTAATAGTAGGGGATCCCACCATACTACGACCTTCACCCATAACGTTACGGGATGAAACGTATGTTCATAAAATGTAGTATATCTTAAAATGTACTCCGCAAAGGTTGCCTGAAAAATCTTGTGCAAAATATTAATTATTAATGATTAAAAATTATTTTTTTTAAACCTTCTGTTACGCATTAAATTGTGTACTAATCGAAAGTACGTAACTTGTGAAATATGCATCCACTGGGTTGCCTTCTTTTTTCTTGTGCAGTTACTACGCAGCCAGGTGCGCGGAGGTGATTCGTAATAGTAATTTACACCTATCGAGTTACGCAATAAAATATTACATTAAATTAAAGTTAATTTTATTTCAAACAATATGGGGTTGCTTGCGAAAAACCTGCATAATCCCGGTTGCCAATTTTTAAAAGTTCAAATTCTCGCGCGGCTTGATGCGAGCGATAGAGAGGTCCGAGAATAATATCCAATGCGATAGACAAGGACACAGCATTACAGCTGTATTCCACTAGTTTATCGAGTGCGCATATTCTGTGTATGAGTTACAGAAAGAGAGCGATAGTAGTACATGCTAGTAGTAGGAGCATCATCATAGTGAATTAACCTCATTTTGAAAAAAAAAACGTGCTAAAAAATTGTTAAAAAGTGTTTTTTGTGTGGCTCCTGTGTGACAATGTACTACATAACGAATAACGAATCAATTGAAATTAAAGATGAACAATTTTTTTCCGATGAATCGGATTTTGAATAATATATATATGAAGTAAAATTTTTGTATTCTAATATTTTTGTTGTTTCAATAAATTACATTTTTATACAGAATCTAAAAATCATATTTCCTGGAAGTGGTCTTTATAAAATGATGTCTTTGGACCGCACCTCAAAATAGTCCCAAACATGCCTATAAGCACTTTTAGCCTAAAATATGTAATTTCGTGATATATTCATAAAAATTTGCAAGATTATAGGGGTAAATTTTAACATATTTATAAATGAATTTATTATATGTATATATATATATAAATATATATTTGTCGCTCGCATTAAGCCGCGCGAGAATTTGAACTTTTAAAAATCGGCAACCGGGATTATGCACAGGTTTTTCGCAAGCAACCCTATGCCATATTATTTGTAATAAAATTAACTTTAATTTAATGTAATGTTTTATTGCGTAACTCGATAGGTGCAAATTACTATTACGAATCACCTCCGCGCACCTGGCTGCGTAGTAACTGCACAGAACACGCCAAGTGGGGTTTATCAATTAACCCATTAAAAACAGAGTATCTAGTGGTAGGAGTAAAGGAAGGAATTTAGAACTAAAAGACAGATAAATCAAAATTACTGATAGGTATAAATATCTCAGTGTAAGCATGACAAATGATCAAAACACGCGGGAAGTAACAATTAGAATTGGACAAAGTAATTTTTATTGTCAACTAAATTGTATAATATGGAATAACTACTTGAAACACTAAGACAAACAAGAAATATTGCTTCATATAGCTTACAGCTTTGGATAGTAAATAAAAAGAACGCCCTTAAAAAAACGAATGAAAAAACTTGGTTATCCGCAAAATGCAATCTGTATAGTTTTTGATCTCCAATTGAAATACTCATAGGCTTACATTTTTTTTCCATACTTCCAAAACCCCTATTATATAAATTTTTAAGATCAGGATAATATCCACTACATGTTACGGAAAATAGTCGAAAAATAAAATAAGTTGGGCTTATCAATTAACCCATTAAAAACAAACTATCTAATGGTAGGAGTAAAGGAAGGAATTTAGAACTAAGAGACAGACAAATCAAAAATACTGGCAGGCATAAATATCTCAGTGTAAGCATGACAAATGATCAAAACACGCGGGAAGTAACAATTAGAATTAGACAAAGTAATTCGTATTATCAAGTAAATAGTATACTATGGAATAACTACTGAAAACAGTAAGAAAAGGAAGAAAATATTGCTTCATACGGCTTACAGCTTTAGATAGTAAATAAAAAGAATGCCCCAAAATAAAAGCAATAGAAATATCAGAAGAGACAAAATAAGGAATACTGAAATTATTCAAAATTCAATGGAATCAATAGGCTGCAATAATATGGTCATGTTTAAAGAATGCTACAGTGGGTCCTTCCCGAGAACCACAGAAAAACAAGTAGGCGTAGAAGTATGTAAAATCAAACAAATTTTATAAAAATAAAACTTAATAAGTACTCGCTTCGGTGGTACATATACTAGAATTGTAACGATACAAGGATGACACGCAAAATCGTAAAGCGTACTAAGTAATAGATAAAACTGAAACCATCCAATAAATGTCAAAATTAGAGCTCTTCTGGTAAATCTTAGCCTATATAACAAAAAAAACAGTCACTTTTTAGCTCATTTAGGATTATTGGGGTAATGAGTTAGTAGATAAGGATGCAAAGAAAGCCACTCTTGCAACAACTAAGTAACAACAAACTTATACCTAAAGTACACTACAGGGACTTGTTTCCTTTTATCTACTTAAAGGCTTTTAAATGTTGAAAAAGCACATTTTTGAAATATGTATCAAACAAAAAAAATAGTTATACTTCAATTAAAAAAAGGCTGGCCAATAACACTTTAGCCATAATTTGCCAAGATACTTGTCAATATCCTATTTTAGATTTTTGATAGAATACTGTAATTTCAATCAATACCTATATAAAATAAACATGAAAGACACAGAAATTTGCGATTGTGATAATTAATCAATAGATGATCTAAATCATAGACGTCTTGCTTGAAAAATTAATTCCCAAGCCATTCAATTTTTAATCATGGTACTTGGAAAACTATCCTTACTTCCAATGTGTCACGCAACCCTTATGGTAAAAGTTACCACAAATAAAAAACTAGAAGCAACTTTTCTTAAATTTTTAAAGTTATATAAAATTAAATATAAATATAATTCACATAAAAACTAGACTTGCAACAATGCATAGTAAAACTACAATAGTATACTATGCTAGTTTATGATAAGATAGTTTAAATTAGATATAGAATGTAAAATGTAAGGCAATTGAAAACACTCCCTATGTTTTTCCTAGTGTTATTTACCTACCTATTGGACTCCAAGGCGATAAGCAAGTGACCCTGTCTAAAAATTTTAAAAAATGTCCTATTCCTTCCTATTAGGTAGTAGATATATAAAAAAAATAAAGTAAATAAGCATTTAATACAGATATTAAAATAATTGATATACGCAAATATGTATATTATAGAGAGTTAGATATCAGTTTTTAGATAATTAAGTGATACAACAGGTGTATAGGTGGCTGTGAGATAAGAGCCATCATACAACATCAGTACCGTTGTTCCACTAAAAACTTATAACTAAATGTGCTCGACACAAGGCCATTAAAAAAGTAATTATAAAAAAAAACTTAATAATTAATATTCTTCATACATGTACAAAATTATAACCTTTATTTGATTAAAAATAAAAAATTACTGTTAAGACTTTCGTGCAGTCAAATTCAAAACTGATATAATATATAGGGTATCCAATTTGAAAAAGCGAAGCTGGTATCCAACAGAACACCTGTATATACAAAAATTTAATAAAATAAAACTGCACTTAAAGCTAATATGCTTTGCAGTTCATTTTATTTTGAACACATTGTAGATTTTAATAAAAGTTATAGGCCTCTAATATAATGCCCACCCCGTACAAATTGATGTTTTATACAAAATGATTTATTTAGTATATAAGAAAGTTTATTTATCTATCAGGAAGGTCAGTGGGATATAATTTTTTCAAACTGCGAGAAAATTAAATCGTATTAACAGATATTTATCTAATAAAAGCTGTAAATTGGCCCCATTTGGTTTAACCTATAAATTGACATCAAATTACCTACTTAAGAAAATTGTATGTTATGCAACTATAAATACGAAAACGCAAAGGTCAAATTTTCAATTGTCCCATGTCAGTTAAATTGTCAGATATCCTTAAAAATTTTGAACATAATTACCTATTCCCTAAACTACAGGTTTCTTATATACCCGTGTTTCTATTTCTAGTAGCACGCTTTCAAACAAATGCAATATATATATATAATGAATTAGCGTCATACTTGACCTGAATAGAATCTCGATTAGAGAAAAATCAATATTTGTTAAATAATTTCGAAGGGATGAATTGTGCTATTTGAATCACAAAATTAATCAAATTAAAATTTTACATAATAGATACGTTTAACATTTTTGAAGGTAAATATTACCTGTTACTGTTAATTCTATTAAAATACCAGTAATGTAGAGCTTACATAACGCATATAATTATTCCAACCGTCCTAGACAAATTTAATACTAACTAAAAATTAAATAAATCATGCTACTTAAACACATATTTAATATTTTGTCATATACGTATTAAAAAACGTCGAACAATCGCATTATTAAAGGTTCATCATACACATTTCACGCGAGCGGTTATGTTAACATTTTCATAAGAAAGTATTACGATGTTGTCAACCTGCCAGTAATTTCACATAAGTTTAAATTACTTTTATGTTATTTACATGTTTTATTAAATATATATAATAAGGCTGGTTTGTTAAATTTGGTGTTTATTACCATGTTTGAAGAAAACATTGTATATTTATTATTTGCAATGAAAATCTGGTTTTTAATAACCTTTACAAACAATGCAAAAATTACAAATTAGTTAATTTTTTTCTAAGAAAAATTAGTTGATTTACAAAATATTATAGATTTTAATAGACATTCCTAAAATATCCGTTTAAAAATATTGTGTTTTACTTGTAATTAAGGCAAAATATGTTATTTTTTCACAATCAATTAACCTTTATGTTTGATTGTTGTGGCTCTGTATGGCTAGTTCACTAATATTCTATATAACCTTAATTATTAAAATAAATAGAATATAAGATAATTATTTTTAATAAATTTGAACTTAAACAAAAGCAAATGTAAAATATGTACAAATTATCTGTAAAAAATGCTAAATATCCTTAAGAAGATTTTTTGCTTGAAAATAAAGTAATGCGAGACTAGAAATCTTAATATTAGTTGGAAGGTCGTTATATTGTTACACTACTTGATGTGGAAGTTATACCTGAAAAAAGGCTTTCTGGTATTTGGGGATATTTATTTATTTAGCTATACATTTGTTATAGGTAGCTGCCCATTTACAAGAAATTATCTTTCATATAACTGACACTAATATAAATACAATTTAAAATTTAAATACGTTTTTAAAATAAAAATATATGAATATAAGACTTAAAAATAAAATAAACGTCTATTTATTATCACGAAATAGGCTAAGTTAAGGATAATCCAACGCCTCATGTGGATGCCTACCAATTATGACTGGGAGACTATCACAATTGATATCACAAAGTAAGAAAATTTTAAGGAAATTTTAGCACATTTTGTGAATGGGATTTTGACTAAGCACATTGGATCTTCCACGAGTGAGAGAAAACAGAGGTTGATATCTGATGAATATACGGAGAACGTGGAAATATATTTGTTGCAACAAACAAGGAAAATCAATTTTAGTCTTAAGAAGTTTATATAGAAATATTACAGCTAAAGTTTAGAGTTAAAAGAAATTCATTAAATCTTGGAAACATAATTCTATGGTTATTATCATATTTAGAAAAATTAATTTATAAAAGTAGTCCATTTTTCTCAAAGAGACCTCTTAATAATAAGTTTTCAGAGATTGGAGGGATACAAAGTCAATGGTCTCAGATTTGTTTATTTTTTAAAAACTTATTACACGTGTTTCGCCCTAAGGCATCATCAGATCTAAAAGTAGAAAGCAACCCTAGTATGAAAAACAACAATACATAGACACGAACTACAATGTTGAGATACGACTTACTGGTAAAGCTATTCGTTTAACACCACAAACATTTAAGTTAAAATAAAAAATAAATATATAAAAAAAATATTGCTGACGTTCACATTATATCCGGTATCAAAACTAAATAAGATAAAAATAAACAAAAGAAGCAGAATGAGGTTAACTTGAACGGGAGGACGGAAATAAAGCAAAAAATAAAAAGTAAAATATGACTTGGTCGAGAATTGAACCTGCCACCAGCGGGTTCGCAGGCAAGCGCTAAACTTACGTGCTATCCAGGTCGTGATAAATATGTTGATGTTAAAAATTTAATGCGGTTCAAAAGTAAAATCATCATTCACCCAAGACAGTACAGAACTCTTAGAATCTCTGAACGATTTTGACATTTTCCGGGATGGAAGGAAAGTGTCTTGAAGACAATAAATGGCCTGCAAAGACCGATTTAGTCCTGGTTATTTCGGTACCTTTGTGTTTACTATATTATATTAAGTGTTCCTGTACTCTCGTTATTATTTTTCTTCCAGACTGACCAATGTAAACGGCATTACAGTCCCCGCAGTTAAGTGAGTAAACTCCCGATTGGGTTAAGAATTCTCTTTTATCTTTAATGTTTACGAGCTTATTAGATAATGTGTTGGAAGTTTTGAATATAGTTTTAAAAAAATTTAGCCAATTGGGAGGAGATACTACTAAAATAAGCGAGGCAATGAAATTATATATAATTAAGATTAATGGTGTATACCCAAAAACAAAATTCGAGATTCGGTAGTGCATTGGCAAAGGGCTCACGACCAGGGAAGAAACTGTCCTATTGGTGCGAGGTGAAGAACAGACATCGTCCGACCCTCATAACTAACCTCCAGGGAAGAGACAAGCATCGCTCGTCCTATTGGAATGAAGATAATTCTATTGCTGTCGTAAGTACATTGATTTTTGTTTATTTGTTATTTTGACAAGGAAGATTTGATATTTTATAGTATTTTTACTTGATTTATTTTATTTAATCGATTTATTATTTGATTTATTTGTAGAATTCAAGGAGAATTCAATTTTATTTCTTTGTCGTATTTGAACGTCTTTACGTTACTTATTTTATTTTTGTGTTACCATTAAAATAGCAAAATGCCAGAACCAAATTATGCGTTAATTAGGTTCCAAGCCGATAACATCCCCCCATTCGATGGTAACCCCAGGCAAATTAACCGCTTTATTTCCGCCTGTGAAAATTTTATTAAAAACCATCAAGACACAACAAATGTTAATGCAACTATTAATTCTTGCTTATTCGATACCATTCTAACAAAATTGACTGGTAGAGCTGCTGATTTGGTAGCATCCCGAGTGGAATTAACTACATGGGAACATGTTAAACAATCCATAATTAATACGTTTGCAGACCAACGATCGATAGATTGTATAGTCCAAGATATTATTTCTTGTAAACCACGAAAAGAAGAGTCACCCCAACAGTTTGGTATAAGGCTCCAGGATATACGTAGTTTACTATTCTCGAAAATTAACGTTAGTAATGACGAAAACAACCTTAAAGTTCTTAAAATTAAAGAGTATTCTAACTTAGTTTTAAAAACTTTCATTAATGGTCTTAACTACCATATGCAACTAGTAGTACGCCTAAAAGACCCCAAAACACTCGAAGAAGCTATGTGCTTAGCTCAAGAAGAAGAAAACTTCATGAGTTATTCAAAAAGAAATTCTGAGTATAAACCCTCTCAACAACATCAAACATTTCCACAACAACGACAAAATCCACAACATCACAACACCAATCAAAACACATTTAGACAACACCAATTTAATAACCATCATCGCTATTTTGCTACACCAAATCCATTTAGACATAATAGATTTACACAAAACCAAAATGTTTTTGGAAATCAACAACCCAAGCCATTTCATCCTGGTTATCCAGTAAGGCCGCCTCAACCCCAATACTACACAAATCATAATCCTAATTTTAACCGCAGTTATAATAATAACTTTAACCAAAACAATAAACGCCCTGCAACATCCTCAGTTGTCAGGCCTTACACCCAAAGAGTTGAGCCGATGGACACATCGTCCAGCAACACCGTTATTCATGCTCACCCTATTCAAACCCAACAGAAATCTGAATATCAAATTGAAGATGTTCATCCCAATGTTCGTAACCAATCACACGAACCACAATTTAAGCAACCTCAAATTATGCTAGAAAATCCTAATAATAATCAGTTCAACTACCCTTCAAGTTCTAGTCAATCTAATAACTACGACCCCGATCAAGGTTATGATGAAGTCGACTATTACCCGCAAGGAAATAGTAATTATGATAATTATTATTATGATCAATCTTTGAATGGACCCGAAGAATCTCTGTTATACGATGATAGTTATAACCCCATAAATAACTTTCCCTCAGACGGAAATTTTCAAGAGGTTCAAAACCCCAACGACATGACGTAATTCCCCTAAATACACACCCTAATACCGACTTACCCATTATATATCTACCGGAAATTAATGCAAAATTTCTTATAGATACTGGTAGCGGTAAAAGCTTCATTAACCCCGCATTAGCTTATAAAATTTACCCTGACTATATAACTTATGAACCATTTTCTGTAAAAACAGCCCACGCAATATCCAACCATAATGAAACCATAAACATACCTATATTCGCCTCATTTAACTCAAACGAAAAGCATAAATTTTATCTTTTTGACTTTTCCTCGAGATTTGACGGATTATTAGGTATAGATTTTCTCACACAAATAAAAGCTAACATAAACTTAAAAGACTCTACATTACAATCTCAGAATGTAACTTTACCTTTATATTTCCCAAAACCCAGTTCACCAGAACTCGAGTTAACAGACTGTCCACCGTGCAAATTAATAATTCCCGCGAGAACATCTCAACGTGTAAAAATTCCAGTGAATTACACTACTGGAGTAGGCATTATTAATTACAAGAATTTTGGCCCAGCCGAAATGCCTCAAGCCTTAGTAAGCATAACTGATTCTTATGCATTTACTACTGTTACAAATTCTTCTGAGAATGACATTAAATTAACATTGTTAAAACGCGTAGAAGTTGAAATCTTAGATGAACCAGATTTTCATTTTATTGAAAAAATGGAAACTGATTGTGAATTAACCGAGCATATGGATAATTTACAAAAACAAAACTTAAAAAACTTAAGGCTTAGCCATTGTAACTCTGAAGAGTACAAAGCCATTAGAACCTTATGTCACGAGTACAGAGATATTTTCTACTGTGAAAATACTCCCTTGACATTCACCAACCAAATCAAACACACAATTAACTTAAAAGAAGATTCTCCTATTTTCACCAAAACTTACAGATACCCCCATATACATAAAGCTGAAGTCAACTCCCAAATTTCTAAAATGTTAAAAAACGGAATTATTCAAGAATCCTTCTCCCCATGGAGTAGTCCAATTTGGATAGTCCCAAAAAAAATGGATGCGTCCGGTAAACGTAAATGGCGTATAGTCATCGACTATAGACGACTTAACGAAAAGACTATCGACGAAAAATTCCCGTTACCTAACATATCCGACATTTTAGACAAACTCGGAAAATCACAATACTTCACGACTTTAGACCTTGCCAACGGATTCCACCAAATTGAGATGGATCCAAACGACATCCAAAAAACCGCCTTTTCAACAGACACAGGACATTACGAATTTAAACGAATGCCCTTCGGTTTAAAAAACGCAGCATCGACCTTTCAACGCGTAATGAATAACGTCCTTCGCGGATTCCAGAACGAAATATGCCTTGTATATCTTGATGATATCATCATTTTTTCTACATCCCTACAAGAGCATATCGACAGATTAAAATCTGTTTTTGAAAGACTAAGACTTGCCAACTTCAAAATTCAATTAGACAAAAGCGAATTTTTGCGCAAAGAAGTTGCATACCTTGGACATCAAATTACTAGTGACGGAATTAAACCTAACCCCGACAAAATAAACGCAGTCAAAAATTTCCCCTTACCCAAAACATCAAAAGACATTAAGTCATTTTTAGGTCTAGACTATAGACGCTTTATTAAAGACTTCGCGAAAATCTGTAAACCCCTGACCGCCTGTCTAAAGAAAAATGCAAAAGTAAAACATTCGCCAAACTTCATAAACTCGTTTAACCATCTAAAAGAGCTGTTAATAAATGCACCCATTCTAAGATACCCAGACTTTACAAAACCGTTTATCTTGACTACAGACGCCTCTAACGTAGCTTTAGGCGCCGTACTATCACAAGGAATTGTACCCCAAGACCTTCCAGTCGGATACGCGTCGAGAACTTTAAATGAAACCGAACAACGCTACAGTACCATCGAGAAAGAACTCCTAGGTATAGTATGGGCTTGTAAATATTTTCGACCTTATTTATACGGTCAAAAGTTTACCATATATACAGACCATAGACCTTTAGTTTGGTTAGCAAATCTCAGAGAGCCTAACAGTAAATTAATGCGTTGGAAATGTAAACTAGACGAATACAATTTCGACATAATTTATAAAAAAGGACTCTTAAACACAAACGCGGATGCACTCTCTCGCATACAGGTAAACGCAATTGAAACTGAGTCTATAATAAATAGCCCAGGCGACATAGACTTTGACATTGCACAATTCTTCGACAACATAAATCAATTTGACCCAAACTCACTGGATCCTGAATTAGTACAGAATACTATAACTAATTTAGAAAAGCCAAAATCACCCAAAATCAAGATTTTGTCTAACATTCAAATTCGTCCACCAAATCCCATAAATACTGACCCAACACAACAACAAAACAATGACCCACTATTGCAACCTGATACCCAAGATAATTTAATTGCGAATGACGGAATGATACACACCGTACACACGACAAATTCGGACCAGAATTACACGACAATGACCTTGTTGGATGAGATTATTAATAATAAATTAAATCAATTTATTGTTAAACAATCGCCCTATCCAACTTACATTAAAATTGACCATGAAATATTTGATGGGAATAAAATTGTACATGCAACTCTTTCAACAAATATGACACAGATTGTTAATTTCTTAAAAGAACATTTAAATCACTCTCCTTCCTATATATATTTCTACTCTAAAGAGTTAAGAAAATATTTCCACCAAGCCTTAGTTAACCATTTCCGAAACTTTAGGTTAATAGAATGCGCTAAGTTGGTTAACAATGTAAAAGAGGACGAAAGAACCCTCATGATTAAATATAGGAACGAAGGAAAGACCAATCACAGAGGAATCGACGAAACACTTAAATTTTTAAAAGCCAATTACTATTGGAAATCACAAAAGAAAGACGTCATCAACTATATCAATCGATGTGTATATTGCCAAAGAGCAAAATATAATCGAAAACCCCCAGATCAACCATTAGTCTTAACTGAAACACCAAGTAAACCCTTTGAAATTGCCCATGTAGATACATTTATCATAGGGAATACTAAGTTTCTCACCTTTATAGACAAATTTTCTAAATTCGCACAAGCTCTTCCATACAATGGAAACGCAATATCTTGCTGCGAACAACTTGTTAAAATTTTCTCTTTTCTAGGTGTACCGAAACTTATAGTATCAGACAATGGATCTGAATTTAAGAACGAAGTTGTTAAAGAACTTCTTAAAGCCCATAACATCGAAATTCACTTTACAACCCCTAGTCATCACGAATCTAATTCACCTATTGAGCGCTTACACTCCACGCTAATCGAACATATTCGTTTATTGCGTCAAGCTGATCCTAACGCCGATGTTGTAAAACTAATGCCTTACGCGATTATAGCTTATAATAGTACAATCCATTCGAGTACTAACTTTACCCCTTTTGAGCTAGTTCACGGTCATACCGATAACAGAGACCCTACGAATTTAATAGCATCGCATGTATATACAGAATATATACACAATCATAAAAATAAAACGCAGATTTTATACGACGAAATCGCAAAAGAATCTACCGCGCTCAAACAACGAATTATCGATAGAGTTAATCAATCGAAAACTACAAAAGTCCCCAAAATAGGTTCTACAATCTATAAGAAATCAGATAAAAGATCTGGTAAAATCAAAGATAGGTACTTAGGCCCCTTTACAGTTACTCAAATTTTAGAAAATAGCAAATTAGAGATAGAAAACCCTAGAAATAACAAGAAGGAAATAATCCATGTCAATGAGACTAAATCAGTCTCTCTTCTTCCAGATGGACCTGGACCGTCTACGGAACCA
Organism: Anthonomus grandis grandis; assembly: GCF_022605725.1. Lineage (NCBI taxonomy): Eukaryota > Metazoa > Arthropoda > Insecta > Coleoptera > Curculionidae > Anthonomus > Anthonomus grandis. Next base: position 15,792,235 of record NC_065556.1, read on the forward strand.
TCAACGTCAAGTTCCACGACTTAAACGGAAATCCAGGAATGTTGCCTTTCAAATTAGGAACGGCACAGTTAGTTACAAATCATTGGTCATTTGTACAAACTATAGATTTACAACCAATAATCAATGAATTCCTATCTCTTAAAAACCACACTAAAACCCTATCATTTAACTTAAAAAACAGTACTACTTATCACGCCGAGTACTTTAATTCATTAACACCCCTTCATGCTATGGAAAGAAATATTGATATTTTAATAAATCAAATATTTCCTTATGTTTCTCCTAATAATAGACGGAAAAGAGGTTTGTTTAACCCCTTGGGTTCTTTTATTAAAAGCATCACTGGAAACTTAGACCAAACTGATGCTGAGAACATATATCAAAATATAAGATTATTACAATCAAATCAAAATAAACTAAAAGTTGATGCGATTAACCGTATTTCGCTCCTAGACAAAACTATTGAAAACTTTAAGCATATCATCGCTAACATTACTCATAACGAACATATACTAAAATCTAGGATCCTTCAAATAGAGGAATCAATTAAGCGACACGATATTCATAATGTTCAACTGCATGAATATTTAAGAATATTCGTCATAACTAGTCAAATCACATCAATCTACCAACCAATTTACAACACCCTAAATAAAATCGAAGTTGCTTTGACATTTTCGAAAACAAACATCTTGTTTAATTCGATTATTAATCCAGATGAATTGCTACTTAAAATTAAGAAATTAAATAAACACCTTAATGAAAATGATAAATTACCCCTTAGTGATAACGTAGAAAATATATTGACCTTAGAAAAACTAATCCAAGTCAAAAGCCTCGCTAAAGACTTTCAAATAACTTTCATTCTTGAGCTTCCACTGGTTAGTGAAATTACATTTCAATACTATAAGTTATTAACGTTACCAGTGCCAAGTAATGAGTCTTTTCTTGTCAATTTACCATTTAAACAATATCTTGCGCTGAGCAGCACGAGTTATTTCTACCAAGACGAGAAATGTCCAGAAGTCCAAGATAACCAATTTCTATGCAAGAACACTCATAGCAGAGTTATTGAGGACCACCCGCCATGTGCCGTTGAGCTCCTTACCCTAAGGTCAATCACTACCACCTGCCATCCATTTGCGATTCACCTGCACGATGTACATGCTGTACAAATCGTTAACGGTAATTGGGCAATTACCACCCCTACGAGCACAGTCGCCCAAGTCAAATGTGGCAACTCCGAGTCAAGCCAACTCCTCCAAGGTTCCTACTTGATGGAAATCCCGCAAAACTGCATGGTTCAAATAAAGTCAATGGTTTTTGAATCATACGAGCCAACAGAATTAGTCTACGAGAAAGTTAGTCTTCCTACCTTCAACTGGACTAAAGATGTACAAGAAAAGCCGCCTGTATTCAATCCACCTTCTATTGATTTGAAACTAGTAAATCTTAAAGCCACCGATGAAATCCAACAAGAACTAAGAAGCCAAGCTAGAAGCCTTGAAGACATTACGTCACCCATTTCCTTAACTAGGACTAGTGTATGGACTATTTTCATTTACATTCTCATTGTACTAGTTATTTTATATCTAACAGTAAAAAAGTTTCGTTCAGTGCGTAAATTAAGACCTATCGAGAAAACTAATACCCCAAAAGACACTATTTTTGAAAGTATTATGGTCTAGTTATACTTAGTTTATATTTTATATCCTTTTATATTTTTATATTGGTTTGTTTTACCCTATTTTTAGATTTTAAGATTAATGTTTTATTTTACGTTTTATGTTTAGACCTTTAAGTATTTTTACTGTACCCTATTTTACGAAAACATACCCTTTAAGATATGCTTTCGTCTAGCATGGGAGGAGTTATATACCCTGTATAACGTATATTCCTTGTATAATATTGCTTACTGTTAATTCCCGTAATTGCATAGTCAGTATATTAATATCTTATAAATATGAGTGAAACCAATTATATGCAGCTCATTTGTTAGTAGTACTTGCTGTCAATCTGAATAAAAGTTTTTTAAAAATATCGTTTCCTTTTTTGAAAAGAAAACTATTGTACAGTTTTTAAAGATAGTTATTCCATTCTTGATTTTTAAAATATTTAAAATTTTAAATGCAATAAGAATTCAGATACTTCTATTTACTGGATGTTAAGTAAAAATATCTTAGACCATTTTTGCATTTTTTCCTATGTTGTATGGTGACTAATATGCTAAATTATTTTAAAATTGAGTATTGTGTGGCCTAGCCTATTATTGCGATTATTCTATAAAATTTTTTGCATTTCATTCATTTTATATCTAGTTTCTTGTGCTCACAATTTATAAAATCTACATAACAAGTAATATTAAAAAAAATATATTATTAACTATTTAAATATTAAATAAAGCTTGTATAAGAAAGTAAAACAACAACTAATCTTATTTCCTTAGGTTCCAGAAAGGATAAGAGCAATGAACTCCAGCATAAAACTCCTTCTTATAGTACGAGAGCCAGTCACGAGGGCAATATCAGATTATACTCAATTACGCGCTAACGCTGCCACCTCGCCTCCTACAGCTCTACCCACAGCTACACCAAAATCTTTCGAGCAACTAGTTTTACATTCCAATGGATCGGTTAATGAAGGGTATCGACCTTTAGCCATTTCTGCTTATCATCATTATTTGCATCGATGGTTAGAGGTACGTTTAATTTATTTAATTAAGTTTTATTATATAAATGCTATTTTACTTTTGCTAATATATGAAATTAAAATAATAGAAGATTTAAAGAAGCATAGGCAAAACCATAATAGACATAGCGCTTTTTAAATAGGTAGTAAAGACCAAATTAGTGGTAAGCCGAGGTAACACAATATATATTGACCATACAAAAGAATTCGATCTTGTTAATCATGGAATCCGAATTGAGCAATTAGCAAAGAAAAACTTTTCCATGGGGTCTGTCTGTTTTTTGTATTGCATGAAGTTAGGATTAAAAGCTTATGTTCTAACACTGAAACCTCTGGAGTTAATCTGAATATTCATATGAATTTTGAGAACTCTATAATAGAAGAATACAACTCTCTGAGATTTTTGTTTATTATCTTTTAATTATTGTACAAGTAAGTACAATAATTAAAAGAATACATACAATGTAAGAACAATTCTAATTATTTCTGTAAGTCTAAAAAAATTAATATTTATATATCAACTGTCAAAGAAATAAGTAGTTTATTAATGTGATACACCTTAGGCTCGTCAAATGACTAATCAATAAATCCAATACATTTATTGTTTGTGTTCTACTACGCTATATTATTCTCTTTCTAAAAAAAGTTTATTATTACATTAAATGATCTATATTTGTGTTAATTTATATTACGGCAATAATAGTCAGTTATTATTACTGTCTTTTTTTGGAAATTTTCAATCAGTTATTATATTGATATATATTATTAGTCTTATACTATAATTATTTTTGTAAAAGTGATACTTTATAGGACTTCAGTTATTCTTCTATAAATATATATATATTGGGCAATTTTTTTCTTATATTTAAATTTTTAAGCAAGACGAAGAATTAAGTGAAAAGTATGTAACATCTTCAGTCTTCAGAACATTGACAGACTAGAATTAGTAAAGAAGTCAGCTATATATCAACAGATATAATAATGTTAATTTAACTTATTGATGTTAGCTTCTGGATTAAAATTGAAAAATAGGTATGTCTTATTTTAACTGCAAAAATAAGATCTTCCAAGGAAAAACAAATTATTAAAATTCTTTTTCCTAAAACCGCTTTTAAAAAATTTGTAATGGCAACACGGCAAGTAAAAGCAGATGTTATCATGCGAAATATCATCTTGCCAAATGGCTTTGTGTTTACATTTGGCATTTGTTTCTGTGTTGTTTCTTTAGTTTTTGGATTTAAAATAAAAAAGACGCATTTGAGTATTTTTGTGAACTGTTGGTAAGAACTTGTACCTATTGTATGGTCATAACACCATATCAAGAGAGAAACGTCATTATAAACGTAGAATAACAAAATCTATTAAGAAATCTATAATAATTCTAAAATATTTAATTTCTATAAAAATGCTTTTTATTAGATAGGTACCTTTACTTCTATAAAGTACAATAAAAAATGCATAAAGAGTTTATAAACGGTAATGTTGCTTATAATTTAAAGCACAATCTATTATTTCTAAAAATTTATCATGTAAATATATTTTGACGATGTCATTGGTAAAGAATTCTTGTGTCAGTGGATTCAACAATACGATTAAGCGGTGATGCGACGTTGTTGCATTTTTCGCAAATATACGTAATTTGCATTTATTTTACTGTGAATATTGGCTTTTTTATAGAGTATCTTATCATATGTTGTCAAAGAAAATACTTTATATTTTATTTAAGAGGCACAGTGGTATTGTTTTGTGCCTGTCAAAATAACTGACAAATTTGTATGATATTATAATGTGTTTTTTTTGCATCAGGGATGTTGCAAGCAAACAAACTGCCCTTAGTTCCACGACAATATTAATTCTAGACTTTCAATGTTCAAAGTCTTTAGTCGGTTGTGTAATTAATACCATATTTGACACATCAGATGTTGCAATTAGTTTTCTTTCTGTAAATAATTTTAAACTTAGAAAAAAATATCGTTGAAAAGTCTTAAGTAATGAAAATCAAAAACTACTTTCAAACAGTGAAACTCGATTCCTTGTTGTAAAAATGTTGTAAAAAAATATGTAAAGCTAGCGTCCTATCTGTTACCAGCAACCAATCAAAACATGTGGCGGTGAAAGCACTGATTTTAGAAAATGTATATAAAATATAGGTGGTAGGTGGTATAAACTTAGAAGATGATAACAATTAGCATACCGTACACTGCTGATCTTTTTCACGGGTATTCGGCCTGTCACTCTCGTTACCTACCGGTATTCTCGCCATACTTTAGGTAGGGTTTTTCGGTTTCACTTTAATACCAATATTTAGATTAGTCATTGTAAACTTGATAATGGTAATCAAGTCAAGATATAGTATCAATTATCGAAAATAGAGTAGTTCAAGAAAAAGAATAATGAATGGCAAACTATAACGGTCTCATCTCATACACACATGCATCAAAAATGGACGAGAACGAGAGCTAATATTTTTGGAGAAAAACGAAGAGAAAAACAAAAATTAAAAGAAGATAATCCGCTTATTGGAAAATCTTGCATTTGTCTCAAATCATTTTATTTTTGTAACTTTTCTTATTAAAGAATTCACTTAAACACATGCTCGCTGAAAAGGAATTCACGATAACACCTATATACGTACGTCTACGTAAGTAGTTTGACCATACTATTGAGTACAATAACAATTAGCAACGAGGTTGTCCCTTAAGGTACGTGCCGCAAAGTCAAATTTGTCAACGCATATTTTCGCTTTAAAATAAGTAATTTTATATATTTTTTTGTTCTACAATTTCCAAGGTTTCGCGACAAAAGAAGAGGGCATAATAGATCTAGAAGAGGCATAATAGATCACTACATACAAAACAGATTCGGCAACTTGGGCAATTTTTTTAAAAATGAACATCCTTTTACCGGGCAGTTTGCCAAGCTGACAAAAATTACGCATCTCTTGATATATCCTTAGCTAATTATTTATCGGATATATACAGGGTGTCCTAAAAGTGATGGATTAAACTCAAATAGAGGATAGAGGGAATCATGTTCAATAAAATCACCCCCTATGTTGTTATGCAATTGTGAATAGTTTAGAAGTTATAGCCATTTTTATGTATTTTTTAAATTCAAAAAATACGTCACACTGTCAAATAAAAGCTTATAAAAAATTATACAGTGGATTAAACAATGCGTTTTTTTGTTTGTTTTTACCTAGAAGTGATGTACCTTTCTAATAAAAATATTTTTTTAAATATTACTTTTCGAAAGAGCTAAAAAAAATTCTTTTTAAACTTTTTACAACTTTAAAAATAAGTACCCTTAACTTTGATGCCATTTTTTCTCAAAAATATAAGACATAAAAGTGACCCTTTAGCTTAAAAACTTCTACGTTTCATACCGATTCCAGCACGGCATGACTTAAATACATTATTTCTTATTGGCTAATTAAATTTTGAGTTTTTCAAAAAAGAGGCAAAAAAGAATTTTATGGCTAAATCAATATTTACCAATTTTTTAAAATAAATAATTGTGTTTTGTTGGGTTGGTGGATTGCAATAAGGTACAAAAAACATTAGAAAATTGTTTATTGTTTTACATGATAGTTTTGCTATCATTTACAATAAGTGTTCAAAATATCTGCCGGGAAATCTAATGTTACATAACCTACATCGGCGTATAAAATTTCTCTTAATCATTCTGAATGAACGTTCATTTTGGGTAATTAATCTAGTTGCTGTAATTATTTGGTGGCGTAGCTCTTCCTCATTACGATTTTCTCTGGCGTATACCAACTCCTTAAAATACCCCCATAGAAAAAAATCAATTGGATTGAGGTCTCCCCCGACCTCGGTGGCCAACGAATTGTACCTCCCCGTCCAATCCAACGACCAAGGTAGGCCTCATTTAAAAACTGTCTCACCTGAAGGCTGTAATGGGTGGGCGCTCCATCGTGCTGCAGCCACATTGATTGACGAATATTTAATGGAATATCCTGAAGTGAAACAGGTAAGTTTTCTTTCAAAAATCTCCTATAGATTTTACCATTTAATCTGGCTGGTAGCTCAAACGGCCCAATTAATGAACCGTTAAAAATGCCACTCCACATGTACACACTAAATTGATGTTGAAAGTCGTCATTTCTAACAATTTTGAGGTTAAAATATGCCCAGTGGTGTAAATTGTGAATATTAAATATTCCCGCCCTCTGAAAACTAGATTCGTCTGACCATAAAATTTTGTTAAAAAATTGTAGATCCTGCCTATTACGATGAAGCATTTCTCTAAAAAATTCCACCTTCTTCTCATAATCACCCGGTAATAGATCTTAAACCCATTGTACATGATAGGGATGCAACTAGTTTCTTCGTGGAATGCGGTGAACTGTTGTTCTCGGAATACCAGACCGTCTTGATATGCGGCAAACACTAGTTGAAGGTTCCTCTAATGCCATTTCAATGATGTCATCTTCTGCCTCAGCATTTTCATCAGGTCTTCCTATTCTGCGAGGATTTCCAGGAATCTGCCCCTCCACGTATGCGTTATGCACTCGTTGAAACACCCTGTAGTCAGGATATCGTTCACGATATTCCCTTTCAGCCGCTCGAGCGTTTCCATTACAAAATCCATAAACATAATGCATCTCTGCATACTCACGGACGGTATAAGGCATTATGTGTTCGGTTGTATAAATAATACAAAATTGTATGTACTTAGCCAGTACCTGGACAACACAACACTACCTATTTTAAATTATTTTTAAATTTTGTTTACAACAAAAAACACGACAAATCAACATTCTTTAAAATAACCGCAGATAAATTGGTCAGTACTAAGAGTCGACATACTTATGTATTTTTAAACATTTTTGAGACACTTTACTATCTTAATTTTATTATTTTTTCGTAAAATAATAAAGCAAAATATTAATTTAGCCATGGAATATTTTTTTTGCTTATTTCTTTTTTAAAAAAATAAAAATTTAATTAGACAATAAGAAATTTTAATAATCTATTCAAGTTGTACTTTGCTGGAATCAGTATGATTTAAAGAAGTTTTTAAGGTTCAGGGTCACTCGCATGTCTTATATTTTCTTCGCAAAAAAATGGCATCAAAGTTAAGTACTTATTTTTAAAGTTGTAAAAAGTCCAAAAAAATTGTTTTTCTAGTGCTCTTAAAAAGTAATGTTTAAGAAACATATTTTTGTTGGATAGGTACATCATTTCTAGGTACAATAAAAAAAAACAGATTGTTTAATCAACTGTATATTTTTTTTAAAAGCTATTATTTGACAAAGGTACTGGAATTAAAAAAATACACATATATGGCTATAACTTTTAACCTATTCACAATTGCATAACAATATAGGGAGTAATTTTGATTATAAATGACTCCCTCTATCTCCTGTTTGGGTTTGATCCATCACTTTTGGGACACCCTGTATATCCGAATACAAAATATAGAGAAAAGACTCAATAGATGGACCACAAAGCAACTATAACTTTAGCAACTAACTTTGAGACTGAAGATTTCTTTCCGCAATACAAAGTCACTTTATAACCACGTAAAACTACTAAGATATATAATAAGACTCATATACACCGATACATGTCACCAATATAAAAAAATGATAAATTATATTACCGGTGGATGCAAAAACTTAGGAGACACAGAATACACCAAAAAAAAAAACATGACAGGAAAAATTATTCAACAGGCACTCCCAACGACATATAAGCTCGTCAAAGAAGAAACGCCATACTACAAGTATTTTCCAACCACCATTACAGATACCAACAAATACAAACTATACTGGGACGTAGAAATTCGCACTGATAAAACAATGGTATGCAATAGACCAGACATCGTTTTCTAAAACAAAAAGGAATAAATCACCTATCTCATAGACATATCAGTATTTAGTGATCCCGATATTCAAACCAAATATAATGAAAAAATATTAAAGTATATGGAATTAACCACAAAATTCCAGAGACTTTGGAAGCAGAAAAAAGTAATTATTATATCACTTATTATTTCAATGATCGGGATCACTCTCCATTAATAATAATAATAAGAGTATTAATAATAACAATATGTAAGTCAGTTTATCACAGCCTTTTGCGGCAAATTTACTTTTTTCCAAAAATTTAGAATTTTTTAAAAGATAAATATTATTCGTAAATTATTTCAAAATTGGATAAGAAAGAAGCTCAGAAAAAACTAAAATCGATTTTTCAAAATTTTATATTTATTCGAATATCTTCGGAACCATTCGAAATTTTTAATTTTTTTAAACGACATATTGCTACGCATAAAAATTCTCAACTTTGCCCTAGTTTCTTGTATCTCTTATAGATTCCGAGATCCCTATGTTGAAGGTCGAATTTTAAAACACCCTGTATTTATGAGTCATGATTTTTTTTTTCAGAGAGTGAATGTGACATATTATTGACATCCTGAAATGAAGCCAGACCTACACAACAAATTGTTTCATGTAAATTATTTTGTTTTTTAGCAATGTTTCCGTGTATGATAGGATTACTTAAAGCTATGGGGAGCTGATGATGTTTTGTGTCCGATATGCAGTTCTTTAGAGCTTCGGTTTAATTTCTTGAAGACATTCAAAAATAAGAGTAACATTTTTCATTTTTAAAACATAGTTTGTGCTTTTTTTCCCCGGCGTCACTTGACTGTCTTTAATGTAATAAAATATCTTTGGAGTAAACCACACATTGCCAAATTTTATATTTACAATTATTTCCAGCGGTCTAGTTATCATTAGGTGTATATAATAATAAGATGATCAAAAGATGGGTTAAGCCAATCAGAGATGCACTTCTGATCAACAGCGCCGATGTAGCAACTTTCTGAAACAAGTTTTCGTTCATTTTTGGGTGCACATGCTTAACATATAGATTAGTCTACTTATCTCATATCTTCTTGCTTAAAAGTATTAAAGACAGGAAACAATGAACATGCCAAGTGATAGATGTCGCTATTCCATCCGAATATAACATTGAAGAAAATGAAGTGGAAAAATATCCTAATTATGAAGACCATCAAATTAAAGAATAAAGATTGTGAAAGATAAAGACCACAATAGTTCCAGAGTGATTGGAGTTACAGGATTGGTTTTACGTAAAACAACTGAAGTCATTAAGTAACTACCCGGTGCTCATAATCTAATATCGCCACAGACGGCATGCTGAGCACCATCATATGCAAGATCTTAAATGAAGCGAAGGATCAAACCATCTTTCAAACCAATCATAAAACTATGGCTGCGTGATGAAGTTGAATAATAGTAATATTAATATTAATTAGAGAATTGAATTTACGTTAGTATAATATGGATTATATTTAACAGTAGAAGATGACCAAGTACAAAAATAAAGAAAACATAAATTTAAAAAAAATCTTATTTTTATAATTTTGCCTTGCTGAACTTTAAAAATAAATCTTAGTTCTATAGGGTTATATATGTCGATAATTTAAAGTTTTTAATTATTTAGTAATTTAACAGAATTCTATTATTTCAGTAGTTTTTTTCATATTTCGACGTCCATACGATTTGCATGTCCTTCAAGTCTCATATCAATCTCTCATTCACTATAAGAAATAATATTGAAAGCTTTTAAAGGTTTCTCGAAAGCTGTTAAATTCTTTAGTTTATTTTAATGGTTGGAGACTTGACTATTTATTAAGCCAAAAGCGTTATCTTTGGTGCTTCTTTTACATCAAAAATCATACTGTATCTGTCATTCAATCATTTTAAAGGTACCTTTCTTAAAATTTCAATAATATTAACTTTTTCATTAATAAAGTTAACACATTGGGCTCTATCTGTAATATTCTTTATTCTAGACTTTAAAATAGGAATAGCAATAGAAGCTTTCTAGTCAGATAAATTTTCACTCAATTTAATAAGATGTAGTTATCAAAATTGGAAGGTGTAAAAGTGGCTTTAAAATGCAAACCTGATAAAAACCTTTTTGTATAAAATTCTCTGTATATAACTTATATTTTAAAGAACATGAATATTCTTAAAAAAAAATTAGAACTTAGAATCGACAGTATTGTTATTTTTTATTTGATTTTACATTCTTGCCAATATTCATAAACAAAAATCGTTGAAAAGTTCACATATTTCCGCTCTGTTATTCCCCAATTTATTCCGTCCTTCAAAGATAATTATTATCATTATTAGGTTTTCTTGTAGAATTTATGACTTTTTTTTGCTATATTCCAGAATATATTATTTGATCAGTTATAAATATTTTATTTCTATTATTTTCCAGGTAATTATCGTCAAGTAAATTAAGTTTTGTAATTCTATTGTATTTATTTTCACGATATTATTCTAGGTAATTCAAGTAATTTTTAGTTTGCCAATTTAATAAAATGCCTCAATAAAATGATTGATTTTGCTGTTAAATATATTTGTTGTTTTATTAATAGTATTCATAAAAGTACTTAAAAATCCATAGTATCATATTTTAATAATTTTTTTGTTGTAATAATTTTAATTAAACTTCTTAAATTATATATAAACTTAGTTATTTTTAAATACTATTATAATATTAGGTTAAAAAAAAAATAAAAAAATCCCAATCTTTTAGGTAAAAAATAATAATTTAACCCCCGCAATATGCCATGCGGCTTGCTGAAAATTTTCAATTAACCTTTGAACTTTTAAACAGTTTCGCGCCACAATGTTCGATTTTTTTTTAAATTTGCAAACAAGTATAGAAGTGGGCCAGCATTAAAAATGAAACTACTTAACGATAAGTCATAATGGCAATATTCCTAGAGAATTATTGTTTAGAATATTTATTATATTTAAGAACGGTACTGAATAAATGTGTTTCTGTCGTCCTGAAACAGTTATTAGGTAGAAACACGTATAAGTGATTACAAAAAATGATTTTTTAACATTTTAATGCCTTCTACACTAAAACATACGACCAAATATGCCAAAACTTTATATATATATATAAGAACTTTTATCTAAAACATTCAATAAACTCAGTGAATTTGTTAAAAATTCGCTCTCTTAATCTATTTATTTATAAAGTACTAAAAAAATTTTGTAACATACATTTAACTTACTAAACTCAAATTTTTAGGTTTTTCCACGAGAACAACTACTGGTAGTCAACGGCGATATGCTTATAGAAGATCCAGTTCCTCAGCTGCAAAAAATCGAACGTTTTCTCGGCCTGGAACCCAAGATAGGAAGTCATAATTTTTATTTTAACGAAACCAAAGGGTTCTTCTGCTTAAGGAACGAAACTTCGGATAGGTGCTTAAGAGAAACTAAGGGTAGGAGACACCCAAGGGTGGATCCCCACGTCGTTTCTAAATTACGAAGTTATTTCGGGGAACACAATCAAAAGTTTTACGATTTGATTGGGGAGGATTTAGGATGGCCGGAAGATTAGTTGATTTTTTATTGTTTTGCTTGTAAGGCGGTTGATTTTTTTCTTGGCTAAATTTAAAATTAAGGCACTTACACGTCAAATAAAATTAATAACTTTTTATAGCAATTGATGCTTAATATGGTGTTCAAATAGGTTTTTATTAGGTTCTTAAAAGCTATTTTTAATTAATATGAAGGTATAGTGATGCAGTCTTAAATCAACAATTAGTTCAAATCAAACCAAAAAATCATCCAACTAATATGAAACTTAAACCGATTTTCAGCGTAGAATTGGTAAAAACCGTGGTTACTCTTTTGGTTGAAAACTTTAACAGGTAAGTGTGATCTATTGTTTCCTCACCACTTAAAAATTAGCATCTAAAAAACAGTCGGGGAAATGAATTGGTTATTAGAAATTAAAGAGTTTATGTTTTTGTATTTTCTTTTCTGTTTGATTAAAAAATTAAGTCAAATTTTTTGATCCTCCAGAGTTGAGCCACTCTTTTCTCCCAAATAAATTATTTTGCTTTTATTGGATCTGAAATAAATAATGGCCATGTAAATTTGCATGGGTGAAGCCATAAACGCCTATAATTGCCAAAATTATTTTTAAATTCTCTCTTTAATTTAGCTTTTTTTTACTAAGTAACATACCTTCAATAACACGTTACTACTTGAAAAGAAATAACTGAAAAGAATATAAAAAAATTTCTAACATAGGGGCAATTAGCCAAATTGCTTGCCATTTCCAGGTCCTCAACCTTAACTTCACTTCTCTAAAATTAACGGGACGTCACGTTTTACCCTATTTTGGTTAAAACCAGAATCGCAGAAACGCATTGGTAAATACCAACTAAGAATGATTCCACGCTGAAAATTTAAGTATTGTATTTAATTAAAACAATTGCCTATATTCTTAGTCCTCCCGTGAAAATAAAGTTGCACTTTGTGAATCCATCCTATAACATTTGGATGCTGAGTTTACATATTTATACCTCGGTTACTTGGTAATTGAGTTGTTTTGATGAACAGAAGTTGTAAGTTTTTTCTTATAGTAAGGCCCGAGATAATAAAGGCTTGAGAGATTTTTTGGCTGGAATTATATTGTTCTTTGTTTTTAGAACTATAGTTTTCACCAATTCAAATAAATAGAAGGATGATGTACCGAATATACCTAATATCTGCAATAAGTACAATAACGTTCAACTCATAAATTCTTACAAATATGTTTTTTGCTCTTATGTGTTACGGCCTCAGCAATATCCTAGAATGCAATATTAAAAATTTCTCTATCTTATGCAACAGCGTTATCAGCATGACGGCTGTCATTATTATCTTAATTAGTTTTTATAGAGTCATTGATGATACAAAGGAAAAAAGCAGGTATCATTGAGGATAAATAATAAATTCTTATACTTGAACTTCAGACTTCATCAGATCTAAGTTCATCTAGCAGCTACTAGGCATAGTGTTTATATTATTTTCAAACTGCAAAATTTGATAAGTATTCTTTCTAAGGAAAATTAGACATGAGATACTAATAATGAGTGGGAAGAAATTTCAGCCTAGAGTTATCGAAGATTAGCAAGGACAAATTACAAATTTGTTTTGGCCAATAATAAGGAGGGCCTCGTACTCTATTGCGAAAGTGGCTCTTAATTCTCTATTTCATATTTAAGTAGCTGCTTCTCCAGTTATCTACATAGGAATGACTTAACTTTAGAAGTAACTGCCTACTTTCTACGGCCAAAGTATTGCATGAAGTTTATAAAAGACAACTGCATATTATATTCTTGGAAAAAAATATTATCCCAAAGAAGAATTTTTGTGAACTTGGCGAATCCAGATGAATTCATTAGGGCTAAATATTCAAGTTTAGTTCACAAGCGTAATCCTTTATATTGTATCTGTCATACCTTAATTACTTGGCAATTTTTCAATCTGGATCATCACAAACTTATTCTTGTAGTATTCAGGCTAGGTAAATCGATGGTAAACGGAATTGGTTAAGAAAACCATTGTTCTAAATACAAAAAAATGAACAGATTAGAAATGAGAATAACCTACTATTTAGAAAATCATATAGCTAGAAAAGTCGTTCAAATTCGCACATATTTTGAAGCCAGCGTTACGTTCATTATTTTTGTTTTTATCTCTCCATATTTTCTTCAAATTGGGTAGTGCTGCATTTACTGGTACAATAACATGTATCTCAAAAGCCCTTACAAGTATCTTATTCACTTCTTTACCGCATTATTTAGACTGATCAGGAAAGTGAGGAGTTTAAGAAAGCACCTCAGGCTGAAGAGATCGTTGACTTCTGTGCGTAATATGTCACTATATCTGCATTTTCCTTATTTTTTTATAGTCTTGTAGATATATTTTGAACTTGAACTAGCGTAACTATTGGTCCAACAGAAAAACACTTTTTTCCCTCAATATTGGTATAGTGAAGGATCATGCCATATTTGGTTATGAAGACAAGAAAACTAAACATATTTCTGAATTTAAATATTTGTCATAATCTTCACATCTAAAAAATCAATAACTACCAGACAACTTCACGTCACAGAAATCAGTTTTAAATATTAATAAAAAAAACTTTTATACTGGCTTGTAACTGTGTGAACTCTTGTTCCTAGCCTCTATCTTTCCACTCTTTTTCAGAACAGGATTCCAATATGGTAGACCTGATGCCTTATCTTTGCCAAGCACTGTGTAATTGCTGCTCTTACTATTTCCTCCATAAGTCTTCTAAGATCATCTTCAGTTATGTAAAGAGCCAGGTTCACCTGATGCTGTTGTAATGTTGTATTATCATCTTTAAACTGGAAAAATTAATAGTGGTTTATTTTTGTGGAACACTGGACATGAGATATTAAAAATGATCTGAAAAAGGAGGAACCTTTGGGTTATGTGCCTAGATCAGAAGAATAGTAGAGACATTGTTGAGATTAAATATTTCAAAAATTTTTTTGGCAAGAATGAGGCTTCTTGCCTTCAATTATGAGATACTAAAAGCATAGGACAATATTTTTTAACAAAACTTTGGTTTCCTATTTGTCTTGTTATGAAATGAAAAGGTATTAAGAGTTTAAATTAAATATTGTACAAAAAAAAATGATAATCTCAGATCTCGTATTAAATGACAACACTCATAATTTTTTTCTTTAAATTAAAACAAAAATTATTTTTGCCTTCATATAACTAAACTAAATAGAATCAAAGAATTCTCATTTAAATAAAGTAAGTCTTTAAATTTAGCCAAGAAAATCAACTAAATACAATATTTAAAAAAAAAAAATTAGTTGCTCAATTCGTTTACAGTTTAACCCAAACCATCACAGCTATAATTTAATTAAAATTTCTTCGTTGCCATAATTTGTAATTGAAAATTATTGTAAAGGGTGTTTTTTTAGAGGCGGAGAACTTTAAATTGAAATTAAACACAAAATATTTTATTGATATGAACAAATTTGCTTTTATATTAAAGAATTTTTTTTGGCATTAATATTTAAAAATGATTTCGGGCATGTGACCCCCACGGCTGGCGCGTACGTGGCGTAATCTAAAGGTTCAATTTTCACACACTCTTTCCAGTACTGCAGGCTGTATTTCGGCAATCACGCGTCGTATGTTGGCTTCCAAGTGCTCAAGCGTTTCGGGTTTATCAGCGTAGATATGCGACTTAATATAACCCCAAAGAAAATATTCTAATGGCGTCAAGTCGCACGAACGAGCTGGCCAGTTTACAGGTCCATTGCTTGAAATTATTCGTTGCTTGAATGTTTCTTCCAGTAAATTAATTGTTTGGCGCGCTGTATGGCACGTGGCACCGTCCTGCTGAAACCACATTTCTGCAACGCCTGCAACGGCTTCCAATTGAGGCACAAAAAAGTTGGTTATCATGTTTCTGTATCGCTCACCGTTTACTGTAACGTTCTGACGATCAGCATTTCTGAAGACATAAGGATCAATGATTCCACCGGCCCATAAAGCGCACCAAACGGTTAGTTTTTCTGGATGTAACGGTTTTTCGCCAATAGCTCGTGGATTCTCATCCCCCCAAATTCGGCAATTCTGCTTGTTTACATAGCCATTTAACCAAAAGTGTGCTTCATCACTAAACAAAATATTCATATGAAATCGTGGATTAACAGCAATCTTTCCTTTCGCCCATTCAGCTAATGTACGGCGCAAAAGATGATCCTGGGGTTTCAACTCCTGGACAAGTTGAATTTTATATGCTCGCAATCCGAGATCTTAGCGCAAACTTTTCCCTAAAGTGGATAGACATAAGTTCACTTGTTGAGAACGACGACGAATTGACACATTTGGATCATTATCAACACTATGCTGCACAGCAGCTATCGCTTGTTGCGTGCGCACTGTACGGCGTCTTACGGCATGCGTATTGTCGACTAGAGTAAAAGTATTGCGAAAATGATCAACAGTTTCTTGAATTAATCTCTCTGAAGGACGATTATGAGCACCATAAAACTCACGTAATGCCCGATGTGTTTCTCGAATAGAACCATGTTTTTCAAAATAAATTTGAACAATTTGGAAACGTTGCTCCAGCGTGAGTCTGTTCATGATGAATTGCCAAACCAAACTAATTTAAAAATAACCCAGAATTATCAGGTCGGCTATCATAAAAAACAGTGTTGCCAAATGAAAGTTCTCCGCCTCTAAAAAAAACATCTTATATAAATGGTTTAATAGAAATAAATATTGACATTTTTGGGTGCGGGCTATGTTTTCTATAAAAATTAATATTTGAAATTAGCCAAACCATTTAGAATAAACACTGCTTTTTAGATAAAGAGACGATTTACCTGACAAGAAGTAACTAAACATATCAATGTTCTTATAGTAACATAAACATATCATGAATGCCATTTATTATTTACATATTATACATAAAGATTTAGTGTTTACTGTTTAAGATGTTATGTATAAGATTTGTTTTAGAGAATATGTTTACATGTAAGTAAAGAGTGGTTAGAGAAATTTAAAAAATGATATAGAGGAACATTTATAATATACATAAGAGTTAGCAAAATATATTATATATTTTGAATTACTCTTGCTTCAAATTTATAAAATTTAATTAAAAATAATTTAATGGATTATTGTTGGCCCGAGTAATAAGAACTTAGCAACTTTTTATTTAATTTCAGGATTCAGGTTATCTATATTTGATTAATTAATACTTAATTAGGTAAATCATTAAAACGTGTACTCAAGTAAAATTTATATACGTTTATTATTCCATGGAAATTTTATAATAATTTTAAAAGCCCTCGTTATGTTCTAAATTAAATAAATTGGTGCATAACCTATTTGTGTATGACGTACATACCATTTAAAGTTTCTACCTCTTTTTATATTTGATAATAGTTGGATAAGTAGTTGAACTAAATTCAATTGAAAAATTGAATTAATATACAAAATGAAATATTAAAAATAAAATATACAATTTTTACGTATTTTAATTATTTGTATTACCTAGAATATGTTTTATTAACTATTTTTTAAATTTAATAAGGAATGAAGTTTATTAGTGCCATTAACGCAAATATTGCTCCAATATGGTCCTTGTGCATATATAGACTCTTTTCTTAATATTTTCTTATGGTTCCTATGCAGCCAATAGTATTTGTCTGCTCAAAAGCTTTTATTATGGGTGGAAATACACATTTTTAAAAAAAGTCTAGCTGCAAGTATTGATATTTTCAGTCGTGTTTGTTACTTTATCACTTTAGTTACAATATCAGATGTACCTGTGGTATATATTTTTTTTATTAAGAGAGTGTTTTTTTAATTCTAATAACTTAAATTTGTTTTTTTAATATTAGAAATTTTTTAATAATATGTTTTTTTGTTTAGTCATTTAAGGTAATTATTTTATTTATTATTTTACTACGTTTTAATTTCAAGCATTTTAATTTAAGCATAAATACTTAAACAATCTTACATTGAAGATTTAATCACATAATTTTAATTTATTAGACACTTGAGCGTTATTTATTTTTTAATACGAGGCAGTTAAAATACAATTCTTTTCTTTAATTTAGAAATTTTTATAGTTTATATTATTAGTATATGTATATTATTTTTATTTATTTCTTTTATGCATTTGGATGACAAATTTTACAAGTTTAACTATTTTTCATTTTTAACTAGTTGAGATTTAAGGTATTTATTATTACCAGCTAGTTAAATTTTTTAACCCTTAATTACTTAGTAGTTCGTGAATCGTTTTCTTTTACCAGGTTGTCTAGGTGATTATTTTTACTAATTTTTAACTTAAAATTGTTAAATAGACTAGGGAAATAAATACTTTTTTGTCAGTTCCAAGTGAGGGTTTTATGGATTTTTTTTTGGAGTAATTAAAATAATAGTATAAATATTTTAAATATAATAAGTATAAATTTAAAATATATTTTTAATTAAGGAAACAACATATATAGTTTAATTGCTTTTCTAAGAATTTATGTATTAGCAACTTTCTTAAAATATTTTACTTTAATATTATTTCAGTAATTAACGAGTAACAATTTTATAAGCTCAAAAAATAGAAATCAATAAATCAAAGCTTTGCTTTTGGTGATACAGACAATGTAAATTTCTTTATGTACTCATACCTTTAAAGAATTGTAGCAAAAGAATAATTATTTTCCGATGTGAATTTATTTATTCCGATAAGATATTTACTGAAAAACCTATTTATTATATTTATCAGTCAGTACATTAAAAGTCAGTATTTCAATACTCCCTTGAACTTTGATTTTCCAATTCAAAGCAGTTTATTTTGTTTTTAAATTTTAAAAAGTTGAATAATAAACATTTTTCATTTTAGGTAGTTGAGAGCCATGAATTATTATTTGTTTGTTTCATTCATATGATTATCATACTATTATTTAATACCAAACAAATTATTTATTTCTTTTTGTAAATTTAACTATACATATTTTATTATTGAATTTTTAATTTCAGTTTAACTAACATTTATTTTTGTGTTACAGGTATCTAATCAATTTTGAATCCCATTTTTGAATCTTTTTTATTTCTAAGCATTTGATGTAATTTTAAGCAATTTTTTAATTATATCTGGCAGTTAAATTTTTTAAATTCCACGTAGTAAAGGCAATTTTCTTTAAAATGTAAGGAGTTATATCGCTATACTTCTTGACATTTTTAATTAATGATGATTAAGGATAATTTAAGGATGATTATTTAATAATACCAGCTGCTTGCGTAGTTTTTTTTACTTTCACTATTTGTCTTAAATTTTCAGGCAGCTAATTATTTTTACTTATTTTTAAATTCTAAATATATAATATATTTATATATATCTATTAATTTGGGCTATTGTATATTAAACTTTTTATTTAAATTCTTTCCTAATTTTGAATTTATAAAACGTCATAAAATGCAACTTGAATTTGAAAAGCACACTTGAAAATTACCTTATGGAATACAATTATTGCTTTAATTTTTTGTTGATATTTTTATTATTTTTTAGAGGCGTTTATTAATCAATGATAAGTCAATCAAGTTTATCTTATAGTTTAATATATATTTTAGTTTTAAATATTTTTTTTTAGTTTATTTAATTACTCATAATATTTAGAATTTTTATTTTTAAAAGTAATGTTCTTTTAAGATTTATAACTAATAACATTAACATTAAATTTTTGCCAAGCAGACATTTTCAGATATTTTATGATGCTCAAACATTTATTTCTTAATTTAAGTTTACTTTTTAATTTAATATACCTAAACATACTTTACTAAAACGTTAAACTTGCAGTTCAAAAAACTTTGAAATTAATTTAGTTTTTTTAATAATAATCAATGTTAAAAGCGTTAGAAGGATGGAAACGGTTTGTATAAATTATATTAAAGGGACTTTTCAATACTCTTAATTATCTTTTACCAAACTGATAGAGTCTGCAAAACAGCTTCGTAACAGATCTACAGAGAATTAACATTTCTGTTTAAAAAAAAGTAAAACAAAGTTGCTTTTGTGTTGTTTTTCCGCTTTTCTTTTGGTAACAAAAAAATTACAGAGCGTTTTCCATGATTAGCAAATAAAGATTTTCATTGTCGGGCTATTTTAAAAAAAAATATATTTTTTTTCTCTCTTTCTTTAGTCATATACTTTATGGCTGAAATATCGTGATCTCATGGTTGTTCCTCCATTTATCGCTGTCTAAGACAATTGGCATAAGAGGTGTTCTACTAAGTTGCATTTTGTTGACTTCGTAATATGGTTATCTTTCCAAATTTTTGTTAGTTTATTCATAGCCGTTTTGGCAAGTATGTTGTAAGTTAAGTTGTAAGTTAAAGGTTTTAGAAATTCTGTCATCGATCTCGAATTATATGTCTCCTTCATTAAATTATTAAAACAATGTCTAAGCTTTCTTATATATAGTTTTGTAGGGCACATAAAAGTATAAAACATTTTAATTTTAAAAGTAAGTTTTAAAACGAATAATTTTGGAAATAATATTTAAAATAAAGTTTGGCGTTTTTTATATATTATTAACCTGTAATTCAGGAACCAATAAATATTTTGCAACGCTGTAAAAGGATTTATAATAAGCATCAAAATGGGAAAGTTTTTTCTAATTTAACCGCCCTAATAAAGATAATATTTTCTCTTTGACTCACTCTTTCAAATATTTTTCTCCTGCCTTGAAATTGGTTGTTAATGTGAAAATTGATAGAGACCTTAAAAATTAGCTTCATCAGTATTGAACTATCATTAATGTTTGCTGCCAAAGTATTAAAGTACCATCTGAAAAAATTAATCCTTAAACATCATAAATGTATGCAAGATACTCCAAAAAAACTTTGGCTGCTCTTCTTGTGCATTCAAAATAAAACATCACAATTCTTTAATTTGTGGTATTGGAACCGATACATTCGGTCTACCTGCATTATTACTATTCTTATTAAAAGTTTCAGTTTGTACAAGACGTATGTGAATATTGACAATATTCGGTATTCGGTCACTTACTATTTATATCATTTTTTATTTCTATTTTAAGAAGATCGATAGTACTTGATATACTCTATACAGTGACCGCCTAAAGTTTCGCATAAATTCGATAAAAATTACAGACAAAATTTTTTGAGAAAACGCTCGGACCCGTCGACTTTTATTTTAAGTTGCGCATTATTTCACATAAACTTTTGTATACAGGGTGGACCAAAAAAAAGATATGACGTCATCGGTCATTTTTTTAAATGGAATGCTATATTTTTTATTGCATTTATGAAATATAGGCGAAATTCCAAGCAAGTTTTGTATAACACACCTTATCTCAAAACTCAACGGTTTCAGAAATATTAACATTTAACCAACAAGAAAGCAAGTAAATACGTCTATTTACAAATAAAGATAAAATGGGGGATAAAATTTTATAAACTGTGAAAACTCTTATTCACCCCTTGTTGCATGATTTTTTTTGTTTTTGTCGGAAAAAATATATAAGATAAATCAATACTTAAAAAATTATATATTGTGTTTTTATCAAAATTTTTAATAAAAAAGTATATGTACTATATATGAAGCGCTATGCACTAACAATTTTTTAATCCATACTGAATAAGTTTTACAAACTTATTCAGTTAATCAGTATGGAATCGAATGAAACAATTTTTGTCTTTATTTAAGCATAGGGGTATTTAGCATCTATTTCTGTCATTCTCTCTCCATTCTGAAAAATGATCGATTCCGTCTTTTCGAACTTCAGTTTGGGGTATTTCAGTCGTAGGGCCACGTTTCTTCTTTTGCAAATAAGCATTTTCAAGATTGGCGCTAGGTCGTCCACGTTTTCTGGTTAATACAGATTTCCCACTGTTGCATAAGGCATCTGCAATAGCCACCTTAAAATCTGCAAGTGGCATATATATATCATTTTGCCTTCTTCATAAAAGCCAACTATTTACAACGCACATGTCCATAAAATGAAAGAAAATGCGAAGATACCATTTCTTGGATCTAATTTTAATGCAATAGTAACCGAGCATAGAGCCTAATAAGTCTACACCTCCCATGTATTCATTATACTTTAAAATTGTTTGCGGGCACTCCACATTCTTGTAGCATTTCTCGCTTCTAAAAAATCTTTGCTTAGTTCCCGTTGGCTGTGGACCGACGTAGGATGATAAAGTTGAGACAATTTTATTGCCATACCAGCAAACGGTACTTACCTTTACATCGTCTTTAATAGCAGTTTTCTCTTGCCAAGATCCTCGTCCAAGTTTTTTAAACTCTTTTTCTGACAGCATTTTACATCCTTGAACTCGATTCAAGTGCACAGTTCCAAGAGGATGAATACCATTCTTGGTCAAGTAAACCATAAGCGGGACGCTAGTAAACCAATTATCAAAAAAAATCTTATGATTTTCGTGTTTGGGGACTCTTTCAACAAATTTCACCACCACATTACTACTAGTTCCCAAATCAGGAGCATCGGCAGGAACGATGTTGCTCTGAGAACCAGCAAAAATGTCGAAACTGTAACTAAAGCCGGAGATTCCACTCAGCACAAATACTTTAAAGCCCCACTTGTGTGGCTTTTTTGGATTATATTGTTTAATTGTCGATCTGGCCTTAGTGGGAATAATTAGTTCATCGACCGCAATATGTTCTTCAACAGGAATTATATTTAGTCTTTCTTGTAATCTTTCTAGTAAAGGTCTTATCTTGAATAACTTATCATGACCGGGCTTGCCACGAGGTATAAAATTATCATTATTATTAAAATGTATAAATCGTTTGATTTCTTCCCACCTGTTACATGTCATGACCCTAGATATGGCGGGGTGGCCTAAATGTGATGACCAATAGTTCCTAGCTTGAGGCAATTGTATGATGGACATATATAAATACATGCCAATGAATTGTTCTATTTCATTATCTGTAAGGTTTGCGGGACGGTTTATATGTTTTTGTAAGCAATATAAATTTAATTCAGTAGTTATCGTCGATATAATTTCATTAGTCAAGAAGAACTTAAAAAACTCTGATGGTGTCTCTAAATCAGCAACCTCTGGGGGCATATTCAGGTTGCCCGTAAATTCAAGCTCCTTTGGATCTTTCCTGAGATTTCCGGTTCTCCAGGATCCTGGATTTATCTTCTCCGCAATTTCCTGGAGAGTCATATTTTCACTTTTAGCAGATTCCACATCCGTTTCAGGAATGGTTGTCTCGTCATAATCTCCTTCAGGCATAGAGTCATCACTTTCGTAGGCTAATATATTATGATGGTTTATTGGGATATTATTGTCTTCATCATTTGACAAATCGGGAACATCACTCTCATTATCCTCCGGTACATCCCTAACATATTTGCTGTTAATTCCGTAAAATATTTTCGGATCCATCTAAAACCAACAAAACTCTTATTACCACGTATATGTGCATGATATCCTATATATGCATCAAAACAATGTTTCTACCTAATGTCTAAAAAAATTAAAAATATTGCTTGAACACACCTTCAAATGAAAGTGCAACAAATAAACTATAAACGTCTATTTTTTTAATCACGAAACTAACTTTTTACTAAACAAAAATGATACTTTAAAAACACAAACATCGACTACACTGACAAATATGTCATTCTCAACTGGCAAAGCGCGCCAAAAAAGCGTGCTTTGTTGCCGCGATGTCGGAATTGTTTTCACGTGTTTATTCCTCGGTCCCAAATATGCTACATCATGCATTTATTTAATTTTTAGATTCTAGGATCTTAAAAATATATTAATTTTAGTATGTATCATATATGACACAAGATGCAGCAAGGGGTTAATGTATCAAGTATTCAAACTGATCCCCATTTACTTCTTGGCAGAAAGCAAGACGGTTTACAAACTCATGTAAAACACTATCAATTATTTCGGGTGATATACGTCTAATTTCATATTTAATTCTATTTTTCAAATCTTCTACGTTGTTTGGCTTCTCAATATAAACTTTACTTTTTAGGTACCCCCATAGAAAATAGTCGCAGGGATTTAGGTCTGGTGACCTGGCCCGCCACTCTATTGGCCCTTTTCGCCCTATCGATCTTCCTGGGTTCACTGTATCCGAGTAATTACGGACATCTCGAAAGAAATGTGGCGGTGCGCCGTCTTGCTGAAACCACAAATTGTCTGTCACAGGACAGCAGGGTCTTGTTCCTCTGGGTGTAGGGAAGCCAAAGCAGGAATAAGATCTTCTTGAAAAAAATTCAAATAGCGTTATCCTGTTAAGTTATCTTCGAAAAAGTATGGCCCTATTACTTTATTTTTCACGATACCAGCCCAAACATTAATAGATTTACGGTAATGTGTATGAGCCTCAGTTGCCCAGTGTGAATTTGACACTGACCAGTACTGACAATTTTGCCGATTTACGACACCGTTTAAACAAAAAGTTGCTTCATCCGAAAACAAAACTCGTAACACGAACTGACGGTTATTATTGCAAATGTTCATCATTTGCTCGCTAAATTGGTTTCTTCGATCAGGATCGTCCTCATTTAATTGCTGTATTAGTCTAATTTTATAAGGGTGGTATTCATTTGCTTTTGAAATGCGCCTTAATGACGTTTCAGCTATATTATTATCAATTGAAATTTGTGAAGTTGCATTATTTGGATTTCCTTCGACGGAGTACAGAACGTTTAACTTTGATTCTTCAGAAATTTTTGGACGACCTGATCTTGGCAAATCCCTAACATGACTTGCAGTTATGAATTTGTGCTCTATTCTACTAACTGTTGACCAAGAAATAGGATGGTTTAGGTATTTGGCATTAAACAGTTCACTTACTTCTTTTTGCGTGCGCACTCGATCCCCATACCCTAGCATCATCAAAATTTCAATTCGTTGGGTTTCCGTTAAATTAGCCATAATTTATTCTGGTAAAAACTATTATTTTTCGAACTGACAGTGACATTCGAAAATAGAGATTTTTTACAAGTACAACCATGGAAAAAGAAAAAATTGGCAGTGTTTATAACATTATTTTTTTTCTCGATTTTACCTTAATTTGTAAATAGACGTACTTATTTGTTTTCTTGTAATTTAAATGAAAATATTTCGGAAACAGTTGAGTTTTGAGATAAGGTGTGTTATATGAAACTTGCTTGGAATTTTGCCTATATTTCATAAATGCAAAAACAAATATAGCATTCCATAAAAAAAAATGACCGATGACGTCATATCTTTTTTTTTGTTCCACCCTGTATACAAAAATGTATGTGAGATAATCCGCAACTTAAAACAAAAATCGACGGGTCCGAGCGTTTTCATGTCTCTAATTTTTATCAAATTTATGCGGAACTTTAGGCGGTCACTGTATATATTTAAAAGTTCTTATTTTTGCATGACGACTTAAAACTAAATATCAGATTTAACTAAAACATAATCCGCTACAGCCTTCAAAAAAAATAACTTTTATCTAGTTAATAAAAAAACCTATTTTTTTTCTCAACAAAAATTGAAGATACTAAAAAAACTATATTAAAATGAAATAAAACATTTCTAAAAAAAATGGAATAAATGAGGTGGTAATTTAGAAACCACTAGTGGTACACCAGAAAAAAGTTTAGAGTAAAAAAAAGAAGCACAGTCACTAAAAAAATATTATTTTACAGATTTTGATAAACATTTAGTATGTACAATAACATATCTCCGATTGCAAAATCTATATCTTAAATTAAATCTAAATTCATTAAAAATTGTAGCAGCATATGCTTACAGGAAACTTTATTCCTAAAATAAGGTTTCTTTTGTTGTATTATATTTAGTAACACCTTGATTAAAATTCGCGAGATTTTGACTTTTTTTATAGTGCTACTTAAATATTGCTTACAAATTATTTCAAAAATGTATATTTCTCTAACCACTCAAATCAACGAATATAAATTATCCTAAGATCATATCGTGGACCCAGATTTTTATAGTTTGATCATATTGATCAGTGCCTTATTTAGAACTCGATCAGAGGATCCACAATGGAACTGCATTAGTATTTTTAGTAAACATTATTGCGAATCAAAATTACCGATACAAACAATTATTAGAAAATCACAAAAACATATTTTAAATTATTAGTAAAAATAGTTTATTAGGGTGTTATAACTAGTTTATATACAGTTTCTTTAAAAGTAAATAGAGTCTAATACATTTGTTATGTTATTTACATTTTTAGCTCTTAAATCAAAATAAATAATTTAAATTAATTTAGTTATCTAGGTGCTCCTATTATTTCCTAAATGCAATTAAAATTAATTTTAAAAAGATCATATTATGCTCATATAAGAAGAATTATATAAAAGCAATATATTTTATACGTTAGTGATATTGCTTATAAATTTTTATAAAATAAAGGCGTCCACCTGAACCACAATGTTGCATATCAAACGCAAATTAAAAACATATCAAAATTGTGATTGTAAATATCCTTGTATATATTTTTATTTTGTTATTTTAAATAAGTTT
Organism: Anthonomus grandis grandis; assembly: GCF_022605725.1. Lineage (NCBI taxonomy): Eukaryota > Metazoa > Arthropoda > Insecta > Coleoptera > Curculionidae > Anthonomus > Anthonomus grandis. Next base: position 15,818,840 of record NC_065556.1, read on the forward strand.
TATATTAAATTACTTAAGTGTTTTTTGTGAATGGAACTACCAATATGTGATCGTTAAATTATAGGTAATTGCGTGTATAAAGTAGATAAATAAATGTGTATATGCGTATATTTTTGGTTAAATTTTTAAAAAGAAAAAACAAAATATTTATTAGATAATATTTTTTTTAAAGTTTAATCTAATAAATATTATGTTATTTCTTAATACTTTATATAACTTTCCCAAATACTTGTAACAAAAAGAAATCTATATATAACCCTTACTAAGTAAAAATTACATGTATCTCATTTTATTCTACTTCATCTTGTATGTGTGTCGTTTTCTCTTCATAAAGTCTTTGAAAAATCTTATATATAGTATATAAATTAGTCAGTATATTATAGCTGTTAAATTAGCATTGTAGAAATAATTTTCATCTGTTTTTATATACTTTTGTTAATAGTAAAATAATAAAAAGTGTGTGTTTTACATACAACTTTTAGTTTAAAACACGCACATTTAAATTTATTTAGGAAAAAAAATATTGAAATTAGGTGGTCAGACAGGCATATTAAGGCATACAAAACCGAGAAAGGGTGTTTACCTAAATCTTATTTCTCTAAATTTAATAGTTGCCTACAAAAATTGTTTATTGATTTAATTTATAAAACTTTACACTGTTAAAATATAAAGCACACAATTTCTGAGAGTACTTTTTTCTTGAAAGAAAAATTTAGCAAAAACGTAATTTTAAATGTGCAAGGTTAGTCAGTGTAAGTGCAAATTTTTTAAAGGATATAGCGCAATAATTTTTGTATGGGCGTATTTGACTTTTTACGGTTTATTTTTAACCAAAATCCTTGTAATTTTTAAGTAAATAAATGTTATAAAACGAGTTTCTTTTTTATTTGCGCGGTTTAAAAATATAGAAAAAACTATAGGGGATGTTTTTGCAAGAGAAATAAAGAATTTTTTTTTATTGTTGCACATATAGAATTTTTTTATTCGGTTAAGAGTTAAAGCATCCTTCTGGGGGTAATACAATAGGGGAAATTTCGATTTCTTGTGATAAAAGCCACCAGATTTTCTGAAAAATGTGCAACATACGTACGAGAAAACTATGAATCAATAAATCAATATAAAAAAAAATATTTTACAATGACAAATTTCAAACTTCAAAAATATTTTATTTACCAGATGCTAAACGAATAAGCTTAATTTATTAGTTAAATGATAAAGCTTAATTTTTGTTTATTTACAACTATCTAGTTTTTAAATATTCATTTTATTTTAAATATTTTTCAAAACGTAGTTCGTAGTAGTCCAAGCAATTAACACGTATGATAGGCGATCCATAGTTTTTCGCGTATTTCAAAGGGTTAAAGTACAGTTTTTGATTAATAATTTATATCAAAAGAAGTATTTTAAAATTTTGCATCTTTCAAGCTAAGTATTGACTTATTTTAGAATCACGGTTGCCATAAATCAGTAAAATTCAATTTTTATTTCTCTAATTTGTGTAATAAGTATAACATAAATATAGTGCACGTACGTGATAATTACAGTGCTTACATTAACGGGTGTTCTATTGTAAATAGTATTTGTTTGAATTAACTTATATTTATTTCATATACGGGGTGATTTTAAAATTGTGATTAACTAATGTAATAATGGCTGGAGGAAGTACTACGGATGACGGTGATCCAGGAAGTAATTGTGCTAAATGTAATTTAGTATTTGATGACATTAAGTTGATAATACAATGTACCAGGTGTGCTAAGTATTATCATGGAAAGTTTCTTAATGTTGACATACGCATCTGAGAAAATCGACATGGAAATGTGAATCATGTGATCTCTCTGCATCTAGTGATGGTGCATACAAAACAGAGCGCGCTAGGAAAAGAAGCCGCACAGATGATGTTATTGATTTAGATGATGTAGGAGATATTAGGTTTGTTCTCACAGTAGTAAGAAACAAGTTTTCGACAAATAAACATGCGCAATAGAGTAAAATGCGTTTGCACAGAAACTTCTGATCGGTTTCAAACCAAAAGTTTGATGTTCTTACACAAATTTCTGATTGTCATCTGATAGTCAGACTTGTTTTCGGATTTATTTCAAGCAAAGTGTCAGAGAATTCGTGCAGCCAGTCAACGCTGATCTTTGGAATATGAACATAACCTCTTAAATGTTGTTTGTATTTTATCCTTTTGTATAGTCCTTGCTATTTGTTTTGAAAAATTCTAGGATTAGTCTAAAAATAAACATTAAGGAGATGGGTGATTTTGAATCGTCGGAAGAATCTGATCAGAATTTTGTTGATTCCGACACAGACTTTTAAGGAAGATTTACTTTTACGAGAACTATTTTGATGTAACTGTGTCCCAATTTAGTAGAATATAATAATAGAATATTTAATAGAATATAACTATTACTATTATAGAATTTCTCGACCATTTTAGAGTAAGCCCGGAAGTAGCAAATAATCACACAATCCTAAACTCTATTAATAATATACAGCTATTTTAAGGTTGTAATGTAATTTTTTTTTGTTTATGTTTTATTTATTTTTCCATTTTCCACTGGCATAAAAAAGTGAGGTTATTTCTCTTCTCCACTCAACCCGTATTTGATGTTCGCACAGATGGTTTCAAATCGATCAGAAGTTGTAATATTTTATGCATGCGCATCAAGAATGGTTTGGAAACGGTTTATCGCTAGGTAAAGCAACTAAAAGTGGCGGCGTTATCATTAAGTGTGGCAATGAGAAGGAGCTAACTTCGATTCAGTCGCAGATCCAGAACAACATGGGTGACAACTACAGTGTTGAGGTACCAAAACTTTTAGAGCACAGGATTAAGGTGGTAGGGATTAACGAGTCTGAGTACAACCTATCAGATAATGAAATTTTGGCCAAAATAAAGAGTCAAAATAATGTTCCAGAATCTCCAAACCGAAAAATTCAAATTGTGAGAAAAACTAAAATCGTAAACAAAAAGTTTAATATGATCTTGGAAGTTGATGCTACCACATATGCAGTGTTTATTGAAAAGGAGAAGATGAATATTGGTTGGAACCGTTGTCCTGTCTTCAACGAATAGGGTATCCGAAGGTGTTTTAAGTGCTGTCGGTATAGTCATTTACTGAAAGAGTGTAAAGAAAATAAAGTGTGTGCAAAGTGTAGTGGATCCCATGATATTAAAGAATGTAATGTAAGTAGCGCTAAGTGTATCAATTGTGTAGTATCTAATGAAAAGTATAGTCTTAGGCTAAACGTCAATCACGTTTCTTGGGATGTAACTAGTTGTGATTCCTATAAGCGAATTGAAGAGTTACAAAGGAATAAATATATTAAGTAGTAATTAGACCTAAATATTGCACTTAACACCAACATTGTTTATTTTAATTGCCAAGGTTATCTAAACAACAAAGATAACATTATTTTACTAGTAAATTACTGGAGGCCTAAGATCTTGCTTTTGAGTGAGACTCACGTAACCCCGGTTATTGAACCCTGTGAGTTGATTATTGATGGGTACAATTTGGAGCAATGCACTAGTAACAACAGTAGAACAGGTGGGGTCTTGGCCCTTATTAGAAACGATATTAGATATAAGGTGGGGTCTGTATTGTCTATTGATGATTATGTCTGGTTATTGTCTTTTGAGCTATCTATGGGTGGAGGTAAATATTTGTGCTCTGTTTGGTACCATTCGCCTCAGAAACAAGATGCCAAATTTATAGAGTTTTTTGGGGGATATTTAGAGCAAGTTAGTGGATTTAATGGCACCAACATTATCCTTGGAGATTTTAATTTTGATTTATTAAAAAACAGTTTTTATAGTAACAAATTATTAAGTATCATTTATACAAATGGGTTTAGTCAAATAATTAAGACTGCAACTAGAATAGTCCAAAGAAGTCAGACTCTGATCGATTATTTAATTTTAAATGACAAATCTCTTTCGCATAAAGTCCATCAAACTCCTAAAATTAGTGACCATTCTATTATATCAATTTCTATGGATCAATCGAAGGAACAGCCAATGGATATAGTAAGTTATGTGCCCAAGGATTAAAATTATGCAAAAACAGAAATATGCCGATAAAAAATGGATAACTCAAGATATAAGGGAGCAAATGCAGGAAAGGGATCGATTATATAAAAGGGCTGCTATAGAAAATAACGACAACATTTGGAATGAATATAAAGCTATAAGAAATAACATAGTAAGCAAGATAAGAGTAGAAAAGGATAGATTTTTTGCGAATAACATAGATCTAAATAAAAATAATCAAAAAGAACTCTGGAAAAATCTGAAGACGCTTTTGCCAGGAAAACACCAAAACATGCCTAATGAAATAAAGTTCGAAAATGAAATCATTACACAGGAGGATGATATTGCACATAGATTTAATAATTATTTCGTGAATAGTATTGATCTTATTCTTGCAGATATTCCACCAGCAGCAAATGGTCAAACATATTTCATTGAACCACCTTCAGTCCAGAAAACCTTGACACAATTTAATAAAGTTTCGATGACTTAAATGAAGGAAATACTTAAAAATCTAAAAAACGTTGGTGGTGGGGAGAGTGGCATCTCTAAGCAGATTCTTTGCGATGTTGCTTATGTTGTGGGTGATCGTCTTTTGGATATTATCAATACATCCTTAAGTACTGGGGTTTTTCCGCAAGCCTGGAAGCTTTCTACTGTTGTTTCTGTTCCAAAAGTGCAAAACACTAAATTGTGTAATGAATTTCGGCCAATTAACACCGTACCTATTTATGAGAAGCTCCTTGAAGTATGTGTTAAGGAACAGCTACTCGAACATTGTAATATAAATAAAATAGTTGTGCCTAACCAATCGGGGTTTCGTGAGAATCATTCATGTGAGTCTGTCATTATTAATATAGTTGATAATTTTCTCAGGGCCCTTGACTCTGATAATATAGTACTTGCTGTGTTTTTGGATTTTAAGAGAGCGTTTGAAACCGTGAGTAGAGAAATGTTAATTAGGAAATTAGAATGGTTAGGCCTTAAACATAATGTATTGAAGTGGTTTCAATCTTATCTAAGTGGTAGAGTTCAGCGAGTCATGTACAAAAATAGTTAATCTAAAAGTGTTAATGTAAAGCATGGTGTGCCGCAGGGAACGGTCTTGGACCCCTTGCTATTTTTATTGTATGTAAACGATATGGTGGAGGTAGTGCGGGGGTGTAATGCGGACGATATAATGTTATATGTGGTGGGTAAAGACATTCATCAACTGCAACAGGTCATGAACGTTGAACTCAATAACTTATTCATCTGGCTCTGTAGAAATAAACTAAGTTTAAATGCAAGTAAATCCAAGTTTTGTATATTTGGCAAGAGATCTAGATTAAGTTCTATAGACATGGGCAATGTACAGATTTCTGTGAATGGGGAAAGTATTTTGTATGACAAAGAAATTAAATATTTGGAAACAATTTTCGATGCCAATCTGAATTTCCATGCTCATGCAGATTATGTAATGAGAAAATTTTCAAAAAAAGTTGGATTTATCACAAGAAATGGAAAAAATTTGTCAATGTACATCAAATTAAAACTTTACAACGCCATTGCTCTTCCTCATTTACTGTTCTGTTCAACATTATTGTTTAACTTGCCACAGTATAGAATTGACCAACTGGAAAGAATTCAAAATAGGGCTATAAGACTGATTCTAAAATGTAATCGTTACACGCCTGTTGTCTCTATGTTGAGTGTCCTAGATATGTTGTTTGTACATCAAAGAATTTTGTATAACGTTTATTTGTTTATTTTTAAGTTAAAACATCAGATGCTCCCCGATTATATTTGTAATAAATTAAGAGTTTTTGGAGATATACATAACTATAATACGAGAAATCGTATAGACTATTCGACAGATGTAACACAACCCAAATGCATAATTCAGTTCTATACAAAGGTTTAATACTATTTAACAACTTGCCTGCTAACATCAAAAATTGTATTACTTTGAATCAATTCAGAGGGCTCTTGAGAAAATTTATTATGAATAAGTAAAATTGTGTTTGTTGTTTTATTATGTTATTTTAATTATGTAGTTTATTAAGTTTTACTATAGTATGCATTGTTTTCGCTTCAATCATCATCTTGATTGTTGGTTTATCTGTACTGACTGGGTATTTTTGGGCTAACCGGGATACTGGTTACAGCTTCTTGGAACTACCGAAGCATTTCTAAGTGTTACACGGGGGTGCCAATGTGTCTAGTCAGCAAGGTCAACCAAATTCCAAATGTGTGTCATCGGCTGATTGCAACCGAACCGACTCGATCAACCTGAGTCGACATTATTTTTATTATTATAAGGCAAACAACAATTAACTGTGCTTTTGATAAGTGGGGCAAGGAAATAATGTTTAGGTTGAGTCTAGTTTTAATTTATGGTCTACCTCTGACAGGATATTTCTGAAACCGGGATGCTGTTTCTGGATTCCATCCATGGACAAACCGGAGTGTCCTGATACAGTTATAACCAACTTACACTTTTAGTTTATTTTTCATTTATGTTTTTATTGAATGTAGCTTCTTGCTAAATAAAGATATTATTTATTTATATATTTTATTTCACATTTACTTTTTAAATACGATATAGTAATTCTTTCAATTCGCTTGAAGCAGTCTCTTAATTCGGCCAGTATTTAAGTTGATTTAGTTACAATGATGAATCTTCCAAATTCGTGATATATATATAGATAATTAAATAAACTCTTTGTTTCATGAAAATATACAATCAATCAATCATCAATATGCTTTATTGTCAAAAAATTACAAAATTTTGTAGACAAAGCTAATATAAAAAACCATATAAAAACAAAACAAAATAAAACAAAACACACAAAATAAAAATAAATATACAAACAAAATGAATACATGCAAAACTGTACAGAAACAATGTACCTGGTCAATATACATCATGATGTACAGAATGTCAATAAAAATAAACACAATAGTCAATAAGAGTAGATTAATTAAATACAGAATAAAAGTGCAATTTATTTACTAAAAAAAATAATTTATTCTCTATTTTAAGATATAAAAAGAGCCAGTGTGTATGTAATACCCAAAAAGTTATCTTAGAAAAAAATCCTCCATTGCGTACAAGGCTTTTCCCAGAAAGTACGCCTTCAAAGCATTATAAAATCGAGGAAAAGAAGTAATTGATTTAATTTCCAAAGGCAAGTGATTATGCATCTTTTTGGCTCTAAATAGAATAGAGCTTTTTACTAACTCGGACCAAGGGGTTTGCAGAGAAAGATCATGCACTGCGTTGCGAAGTGAATAATTGTGAGACGGCCTACTTGGCATTTCTGACTTATGTTTGCGTACTAAGCAGATAGATTCCAATATGAATAAAGAGGGAAGAGTAAGTATCTTGTATTTTTTAAAGATTTCTTGACAGTGAGCTCTTCTATTAAGTCCAAGAAGATACCGAACTGCTCTCTTTTGGAGTTTAGAGATGCGCTCAAATTGAGTCACACCGCATGTGCCCCAGAATGGAAGGGCGTAACGTAGATGTGACTCAAAAAGGGCATAATAAACTGTTCTTGATGTTTGAAAACTTAATTCCTTGGACACTGATCTTAAGGCAAAACATGCTGAACTTAATTTGTTATATAAGGCATCAATATGCAAGTCCCATTTTACGGAGTAGCCAAACTGGTGTTGGTAAGTACAAAGGGTTGAATAGTAGTTTTATATGATATGACTTTAGTTTTTGAGACATTTAGGCACAGAAGATTAGAATCGCACCACGATTTAATGGTAATTAAGTCATTAGAAATAGTAGCATGTAGTGCCCTAGCATCCGGATAGCTCCATGTAAAGCTAGTATCGTCAGCAAAAAGACAGATTTTGCCACTGATGTTAAGACTGACCATGTCATTTATAAAGATCAGAAACAAAATAGGGCCCAGGACTGAACCTTGAGATACCCCACATTCTATTGGTTTGCAAGAAGAGTTCGTCGTATCAACCTTTATAAGTTGATTTATGTGACTGAGATACGATTTAATCCACTCAAGGGGCGTTCCTCTGAACCCATAGTGATTCAATTAAGATGTTATGGTTTACACAATCAAAAGCCTTGGAGAAATCACAAAAAATTGTTTTAAACACTATTAAAGAGAGAAAACATAGCATCATTTGTGCACTTGTTACTCAAGAATCCAAATTGGTGAGGAGTAAGAATTTTATATTTAAACAGAAACGATAAGAGCCTTTTTTTAACCAATCATTCAATGATCTTTGATAAAGTGGGAAGGAGTGCGATTGGGCGATAGTTTGAAGCTTGTTGTTTATCTCCTCCCTTATGCAAAGGAATAATTATTGCAGTCTTAAGGCAGGTAGGAAAGACTCCATTTTGGAATGACTTGTTAATTAAGTTTGTTAGATGGATTAAGGTGCAATTTGGCAGATTGGAAAACATTTTGAGAGTGAGCCGATCTGTACCAGATGATGATTGGTTTTTTATTTCATTTATTGTAGTTTGAAGCTCTGTTGATACAATGGGGGAAAAAAAGAAGCTGTGTAAATTATCATTTGGGAGATATCAACGAGGATCGTGAGAAGGTGTTATGGTAGCCATTAGATTTTTAGCTACATTAACAAAGTAGTGATTAAGGTCCTCAGGTGAAGTATGGATTGTGCTAGATGAAGAAGTCTCATTTCTTAATTCATTTACAATGAACCATGTTTCTTTGGCAACATTACTAGATCATCCTTTTATTATAATTAATATCTTTTGCAACTTTTATAGTCTTATGGTACATTTTTCTATAAAGCTTGACATAGTTATGAAAAAAACGTCTGTAAATTTTTTTTTTAAGTGTGATAATGAGCGCATGTTTTTTGCAGAAACACGTAAGCCTTTAGTGGTCCATGGCTTATGATGTTTAATTTTGATAGATCTAAGAGGAAACGACTTATCTGCAATACTTGATAAAGACTTTATAAAACTAGAAAATTCACTATCTCTATCGTCAGAAAGAAAATCCCAATCAGCCGTTTGGCATAAGTTCTTGAAATGTAAGAAATTATTTTTGCCAAAAACACGGCCTAATTTACGTAACGTGTTTTTGCCTTTAGAATTTATGGATAATTTAGTTAATGCAGCTTCATGATCAGAAAATCTGGAATTAACAACCGTACATTCTACGAGTTCAGGAGCAAAAGAGGACACGACATAGTCTATAATACTAGAACTATTTCTAGTTATTCTGGTAGGAAAGTTAATATGTATTACTATACCCATTGAGACGAAAATAGAGTGAAGAGATTCTTGAGCAGCACACACACTAGAAAAATCATTATTCAATCAAATCAAATATCAATATGCAACATAACAGTTCCTTAAAAGTAGACACACAATTAGTTTGAGAAGTTGTGCGTGTGTCTATATAATAACATACATCCAACACATATTTCTGGAGGATTCAAAAATATTAGATACTTAAAGAGCGGTACATTGATAATTGAAAGCCATAATAAAGAACAATGAGAAAAACTGAAAAATGCGTTAAAAGATAAAAACCAAATTGAAATTAAAGAAACTCAAAATTTAGACCCAATGTTTATGCTAACTGGATTGAGAAAGGGATTAACAGAAAACGAATTGCTGGAAGACATAATGAAACTTGATGAAGATATTGAAACAAAGTTTAGTAAATTAGTAACCAAGGATATAAAAGTTATTACAAGATGGCCATGTAGGAATCCAAGTAGGGAGAACTGGATCTAAGCACCACCTGATATTACTGAATGATTTCTTAAAGGACAGATATTTGTCGACTTGGTAGTAGTATATGTACAGGAACATATTAGTTTGGCTCTGTGTTTCAACTGCTCTGGATTTGGACATGTGGGTAAATATTGTAAGGAGAAGACGTGCTGCCAGAAATGTGAAGGAGAACACCAAACAAAAGACTATTCAAGTAAAGTTTTAAATTGTCCCAACTGTTTAAGACTTAAATTAAAATCTGAAAATAGTCAACATTCCGTCACAGACTTTCAATGTCCAGTTTACCAACGAAGACTTACACAGTACCAAAGTAACATCAACTACTCTTCAACCCAGTCAGTTTTTCCATCAACAATAAAAAAACGCACGTCTGAATCAAATTGTTCAATCAAAATGTTCAATCCCTAGGAAATGCTGTTGACCTCCTAAATGCTACATTGATGTTACACGAGGAATGTGAAATTTTGTGCTTTAGCCAACATTGGTCCGAAGACTAGATAAAACGGATAGCGATATATAATTTTAATTTTGTGTCTATGTTTTGCAGGGAAGAGGGAAGACATGAAGGAACAGCAATATTTTGCAAAAAAAAATAAGTGTAAGCCTAGAATTAAAATTAACAATTTATCAATCAATGAAACATTTGAATGTGCTGCAGTAGAATGTATATTTTCAAAAAACAAATTAATTATCATTTGTATATATAGGCCACCATCTAGCAATTTTAATGTCTTTATGAAACAACTTGAAAGTTTGCTCGTGAAAATATTTAATGAAAATAAACAAATTTATATTCTAGGAGATTTTAATATTGAGTTAAATGATAACGAAAATGGAAGGAATTTATTATCATTGTTAAAGTCATTCAATTTAGTTGAAACCATAAACAAAAATACCAGAACAACAAAAACATGTGCAAGTTATATAGACAAAATATTCAGTAATGCAGAATATATTGAAACCATGGTATTTGAAAATGTTGTGTCGGATCATACAGCTTTGAAATAGATTGTTTAAATAAAAACCCTTTACAATATAAACGTATCTTTTCACAAAACAACAAGGCTGATTTTTTAAGTAGTTTAAAGGAGTAGGATTGGGCACAGGTATACTGTTGTAATGTGCAAGATGTAAATATTTAATGGTACACATTTATGAATAATTTTAAGCACCTGTGGGCAATAATCTTTACGTTATTAGACATATTAAAAATTGAAAAAAATAAAGAATGACAATATTCGGCACGAATATCTAGTAGTGCATCGAATTTTGAGGCTGCTAATTTCAAAGGATCAAATTTTGTCCTTGGTTGACCAAATTTCTTCTAACTCAAAAACTATTTGTATCTTAAGAATTTATTTAAAAAGAATTGATAGTATTTAAAATCTATTTACTAAAACTCTATTTGGAGACCTAAAGCATTGGTCCAAGGTAAGGGCCATAAGCTTATGATTTTGGATTAAGCTTAAGCAATATTTAAATACTGCTACACCTTTGCTGGTATATTTTCTAAATAATTTAAAAAATAATGGACGTGAGAATTATGGAATGGAATAAAGAACATGGAATAAAGAACGGCTTAAAATAAAGTAGAAGCACATTTGTTATAGAATTTCGGGATACCAGATATTTTACGTTTATATCTTTATATTATCTATTAATAAAATTTAAGAACGAGTCCATATGGTGCACTATTCTAATCTTACTAGACGATTCCCTTACGAGAATGCTTGCGACTTTTCTTAGATCTGACCTTAATAACGTTGAATCTCATAATCAATTGACCAAATTTTAATATGCAGGGCATTTTTTTAATATTGCAACAAAATGTAGGGCCGTATTCCTTGGACGAAATCAAGCAAAAAAGTTTCTATGAACATATGTCCTAAACGTCTTAGGTTTTTGCACTACAAGATGGTAAAGTTAAAAGAATAAACTAATTTTTTTGATAAATTTGATAGCCCCGTAGATATTTTTTCTGAAAAGTGGTACGCAGTTTCTAAGCATCCATAGCATTTTTCCTATACATAATTTAAATTTTTATATTCGCCATTGGCGTTCATGCAAGCTTTGAATTAAATATTTTTTTTAAAGGAACACCACTAATTTTTTTTTTTGTTTATAACCCTGTAGTGTAAAATCTAAGATGCTTATGACATGTTTATAGGAACTTTTTTGTTTAATTTCATCCAAGGAACACATTAAATTTTGTCGCAATATTAAAAAAACACACTGTATAAAGAAACCTATTTAGTGCAGAGTCAGACTGACTGAAATAAGTTTTAGTAGTAAAAAATTTTAGTAGTCCCATATATTACTCTAAATGACAAATGTAGAAGTTCTGACCCAAGATTTATCTATATTCTTCGACGCGTTACCACTACTGTAAGGTACTAGAGCATCTCATATTTTAGCACACGTATAAGTACAAAAATTATCATTATTTGGCCTACGTTCGTATAGAGTGCGCAATGGCGCATTGGCGTTCATGCAAGCTTTGAATTAAATTTTTTTTTTAAAGGAACACCACTAATTTTTTTTTTGTTTATAACCCTGTAGTGTAAAATCTAAGATGCTTATGACATATGTTTATAGGCACTTTTTTGTTTAATTTCATCCAAGGAACACATTAAATTTTGTCGCAATATTAAAAAAACACACTGTATAAAGAAACCTATTTAGTGCAGAGTCAGACTGACTGAAATAAGTTTTAGTAGTAAAAAATTTTAGTAGTCCCATATATTACTCTAAATGACAAATGTAGAAGTTCTGACCCAAGATTTATCTATATTCTTCGACGCGTTACCACTACTGTAAGGTACTAGAGCATCTCATATTTTAGCACACGTATAAGTACAAAAATTATCATTATTTGGCCTACGTTCGCATAGAGTGCGCAATTATGTTTAATTTTTTTTATGGGATTTACTATTTTATTAGTTCAATATTTTAAATTTTGATTGCATTAAGATATACGGTTAATTAATAATATTACAGTAAGTTATGCTGACTAAATTTAAATAAAAATAATATTTAATATCTATGCCGTTTCCTACTTCTCCCTACCCAAAACTGTCCATGCAACTTGTCTTATACTAGTTTTTCGAAATAACGAAAATCGATTCGGGTTTTTACCTAACTTTTCGCCTATCTGGGTTAGAGCCACTTGGAGTAGCCCTAAGTGTTAAAATAATTATTGTTTTGCTGCATTTTAAATGTGACTGAATTCGTGTGTCGTGTGTGTGACTGAATCAAGAAAAAGGGCATTAAATAAAATACAAAAATGATTATTTTTAATACACATAAGTATTTATTATTATATATTTTTTAGTAGACAAGAGATTTAAGCCTCAAAACTGTATACAAAAATGCAAAAGGCGCTTGACAGAAAATAAATTATTATTAACATAAGGTGCTTCGGCTCTATACTACAAAAAATAAAGAAATGCGTGTTATAAACTACAGTTTAAGTAAAAAACATGTATGACAAATAAATTAAACCTATATATGGACGAAAATTTACAGAACATTTAAAATTGATTTTAAAAAATACATATAAATATTGTCAACTTAATATTCCAGTAAAATTATATTGACAACTCAATTAAAAAAAAAATACAATAATACCTTAAAAACTAATAAATTCATATGGGGAGCATCAATCCATTAAAAAAGAAAAAAAAATACAATAAATAGGAACTAATTTTATAATTTTTGCCTATTTTTTTTTAATTTATAACCTACGCATAGCACAAGTTCATCCCTGCAATATCAACAATTTAAAAGTTATAAATAAGCCTAGTTTTTAATGTCCTAACACATACTGGAGGTGTTCCATCATTATAATCAACCCCCATAATTTCATTATATTTTTTATTTAGGAACAACTCTACTCCTTAATTATGACATCAAGTAAAGTAAATAAAAATTTTATTAATATAACGCAGAGATCGCCAAAGTGTATTATTTATATAAATGATAATATTAAACACCTAACCTAAAAATTAATCATACTAAAACGTATATACAAACCAATTGTTAATTAAACAATTCATGAAATGCAATGATAATTATAATAATGTAAAAATTCAAATGCATTATTTATTGTCTTTGGTAATAATAATTTTGAGATTGGATAGAAATAGAATTATTATTAAAATTAATAATAATTAAAGAAATGCAAGGTTTTATTAATGTTTATAAAAAATTGTTCTTCACAGGTTAGTCAACGGAGTTTTAAAAATTGTTTAATTTGCAAGGTAGAGGTAAGGGAGAAGCAAGGGCAAAAAAAATTGTATTCAAGAGAAAATGACAAAAACACTATTATTTATCGTACCAGAAGAAACTTAAGCAATTTACTATTGTTTGAGTGTTTTAAAACGAATAAAAAAATTATATATGTTTTTACTGATTTTGAAATTTAAAATAATTAATTTAAATAATTGTTTTCTTGCAAACTGTTGTTATTTTTGTAATAAAGCTTCCTAAGAAATTTAATTAAAAAAATCGACTAAATGCATATTATTCATCATATACAGTTTGGAAGGTCATATCGTAACGAATTAAAAATATCTTCATAGCTATTAAATCTATATGTATATACAGAGAATCTGCTTATTAATGTTATGTGGAAATACCACAGCCTCTTTATGCAAAAATATAATGAATTGATTTAACTTACTTTTATCCAAAATTTGTTATTAATTGAGATACAGGGTGCTAAAACTTAAAAGTTATTTTTACTTTTTTCTGATAACTTCTAATTTTTTTGATTTTTTTTAGTGGAACAGATCGAAAATTTGCATTTAGAAGTGAGAGAAAATGTTCGAATTCAGAAACTTTAGGTAAAAAAAAATCTTATCTTTTTTACGTTAAAAATTTAAAACGACATTGACATCGCTTAGCTCACTGTTTTGGAGTTATTTGAGTTTCAAATGGTCCTTTGCACTAAATTATTGATTACATTTTAAAGAACAACTTTTACGTGATATATATACTCTAAGATAAATAATATTGCACACTCTTTAAAAATATAAAAATTAAATTTATATTTTTTTTGTTAATTAAATCTATTTTTGCCAAGTATTGAAACTGGTTTTAATTTAAATAAATTATTCTCCTTCCATTGCCTATTCTGTTTCAGACCTTTGCTAACATAACCAGGCTATTTTGACTTTCCTGCAGCTCTGAACATTTCGGTAAATGTTAGTCCAAACCATTGTCATCAGTTATGTATTCATAAGTGTTAACTTCCTTCCAGTCCTCCTGCTATCAACTCTTCCTTGAAGTATTAATGGTAGCAGGCAGTACTTAGTATGTCTCATGATATGTCAGAAGTATTTAGGCTTGATCAAGATTATTTATTTGCCTTTGTCTATTCTTTGCATACCTTCCACGTTAGTGATGTGGCCAGTCCAGGATTTCCAAAGAATGCGCCGATAAATCCACAGCTCAAAGAATTCTAATTTATTTAAGTTGGCTTCTGTTGTGGTTAATGACTAAATCTAGTTTATAAAACAAAACTGAAAAGCTATAACAAATGATCAGTTTTATATTTAGTTCCATTGAGATTTTGCTTGTGAACCGTTTTTTTAATTTGTTGAGCGCACTTGGTGCTTTTTTAATTCGTGTTTTTATTTCTGTTGTCTGATTCCATTTTATGTTGCCAAGGTATTTGTATGTCTCTCCTTACTCTATGTTTTGGTTGTTTATTATCAATTGCATCGGAAGTTGTGATTTGCTGATGAGCATGCATTTAGTTTGGTTGTATTAAGTTCCAAACCATATTCTTGACTTGCTATATACGAGCCCTGTCTCAGTGAAGTTGGCTCCACCACCAAAACATAATATTTCTGCATTTATTTAAGGGCTAATTAAAATTTGTTTCAAATATAATATTTTTGTCATCTTTAAATGTTTATGACAAGAGAACAAAACTCACGCAGCTATTTTTCAAGCGTTTTTATTTCGAAAGTATTTTCTTTGGATAATGACTTATGTCTTGCACAATACGCGATGAAAACAGCTTAAGTTGAATGGTGCGTTTATGCGCTTTGATAAAATAAATGATAATATTTTACATTGCTAAGAAGCCGATTTTGACATTTAAAATAACTTTGTTATTAACAACACCAGTGCATGGTGTTGTTTCCAAATGCTTCCCAAATCGCTGACAGTATTAACAAATCCAGGTGTACAACTCGAAATAATATTAAATTGAAAAAATCAACGAGATCTACTACTCAAAAACCCAGAATTGAAAGCCGACCACGATATTGCAACACCAACTTAAGAGCCTTAAAATGGATTATCAAGTAAAATGGGCATGAAAATTAAAATGAATTAAAAATATTTTGTTATTAATTAGACAACCACAAAAGAGTTTTCAAGAGCAAATTGTCACTGAGCTGCCCAAAAATTGGGATGTAAAACTTACAAGGTAGGCTTAAATTTTTTTTTATTATTCGTTTTTAATTCATTTTTTTAGGAAAAAGAGAAACTCTTACTAACAAAGATTCAGCAGAAAATAGACTAGCGTGGGATAAAGAACAGAAATTACGGTCTTCGAACCAATGGAACTCCATTATTTGGTGATGAAGCCAGGTCTGAAGTATGCGTGAGTGATAATAGGAATCGCCCTATAAAAACTAAAGAAGAAGTGTTTCAGAATGAGTATCTTAAAAAAAGTTAAGTTTCCGGTTTTTGTTATGAAGGGCCATGTCAGCAAGTGAAGTAAGAAACTTACACTTTGTCGAAGGTATAATGAATGCTGAGAAGTACATTAATGAACTTCAAAATAACTTAATACCCCAAATGTTAGAAAATATTATTTCAGCTTTAAAATGGACGTCAAGTAGTCCATACCTATCGCCGATTGAAACTTTGTGGCATCTCATGCCGAAACAGCTTAGATCGAATCCCGCAAGAACCGTTCCAGAATTACGAATCTCCAAGAAATTTGGAACAGTTTTACACCAGATGGCTGCCAAACATTAGTTGACATTAGTTGACCCTATGTCACTAAGACGTATAAAAGCAGTAATCAGTCGAAAAGTCGATGTAACGCCGTGCTGATTTGCTGCTATTTGGTTTCGTTGATTTTTATTATTAATTATACCTTAATCGGCAGTTTTTTAAATTTTGTTAAGATATTTTTTCTCTGTCTCACAAATAATGTCGTATTTTAGGCAAATATTAAATAAAAATATCGAATATTATCAGAAGTACATTTTAGTTTTTAATACATTTCGGCTAATATGACAAATTTCATAAACAAACGTAGTTTTAATAGTTGGGCCAACTTCACCGAGACAGAGCTCGTACATAGTTTGCATTAATTAGTCTTTGAAGCTAGTTGCAGTTACTTGTAATCTAATGTTAACGGCTTCCTCTTTGTTTAATTTGATACCCTCTGAAACTTCTCTCAATGCTTCTCTACCGATTTGCTCAGAATATCCATTGAACAGAAGCGGAAAGAGAACTCATTCTTATCGTCACCCTTTTTAATATTTTTAAGTATTTCCATAAGTTTATTATATTTGACATTATTAAACGGCTTCAAAATGTCGATAAAGTACAAGTGGATGTCCTTGTGCATGTCTCTGACTCTTTGAATTAAAACTCTGGATTAAAACTTGCAGACTGAAGATCGCTTTTCTGGTGACCAATGTTCTTCGAAATCCAAATTGTGCCTGTGATATATTTGCTTTGCATGTATTATATACTCTCTTGTATATGATTTTGGGTTAAATTTTTGGTAATATGCTTTCGTCTAGTGTTGACTACAAAGAATGATTTTGTCTCTCTCTTGTTGTGAAATTTGGGCCTCTTAGAAAATCGAGAAAGTAGTAATTTTTTTACATAAGAGTTTTATGATCTGCTTCTGTATGTTATTGGATCCTAGATTTTTAGCAATGAAAAGGTTTTTCCGCTTCAGACCTTAGTATTTCGGGCCTAGTCAGCTCGTCATCTGTCACCTCTGCATTCATCATTTAAAAGTCGTTTTACTTCATCTTTCCATGTTTTCTTATTTCCTCTTTCCACGTTAATCTTTTAATGATCTTTAAGTTATCTGATATAAAGTTTCCTTCTGCATCAGTCCTGGATAGGGATTGTTGGTTTTCCTTTTAGTTGTTAACTCTTCTTCTGTCACATATTTTACCGCATTTTTTAGCCAGCGTTACTTCGCTTCTTATATCTTTGTTTTTATCTTGCTGATTGTGTCTTGGTACTCTGTACTCATTTAATTTTTAAAATTTTTTGTCATCCATTTCTTATTTTTTACAAGATCCTATAACAGAAGTTTATTGTTAATTACTTCAAGGGCTTCTTTTTCTTCCGCCCATTCAGCAACTGTTGAATATTCAGCATTAAAGACGTGCACCATGTTGTTCCCTAGGGCTCGGTCTTGGACCACTTTCTAATATTCCTAATATCAAAGACCAAAGACAGTTTATGAATAACTGAGACTTTATAGTCTTTATAAATAACACAACAAATATCACAATGTATAGTCTCTCTGACTCCACTTGGCTAATATGTTGGAGAGAACCCAAAATAATAAATTAGTCCTTAGCAAAGAAACTAAGCCTCAATATTTTCAAGAATCAATATATGAAGTTTAGTTTTAGATATGAAGAACTATCACTAAAATAGGACTCACAGGTTAAATTTATTGGGGTCTTTTTGGACCCTGGCCTTTCGTCTTCGTCTTTGTCTATTGTGGATTTAATCAAGTTTTCAATGTTTCTTCTTATTGGAAGGATTCTTGTAGCTGTTGCTTAATGTTAGGATAGTTATGATGTCGATCTGATTTCCTATATTTGTTTTTTTTGAATATGCTGGCGACTTCCAGGTGTAAGGTCTGCGGAAGGGGGAAGAGGAAGAGAGGGGGCAGTTTAAAAATATAATTACTGATAAATCGTTTTTGTTCCTGATAGAAGCGTCTGAGATCCTCTCATTTCTAGTTCCCAATACTTATCAGCCCACAAGGTTTGAGTTTATATATGACGACCTTTGCAGTGAAGTGACCTATTATAGTATAATTAAATTTTTTCTATTTTTGAATATGAGAAAGTTAGAAATCAAGACCCACATATAATGTTTCGAGATTACAATAACTTAAATTACAACAACGTTATCACGGATGGATTAGCCTTTCGTATTTATTATTTAAGAAATATAGACGATAAAATCAATTTTTTCAATATTCCTATTAAAACTTAATTAAGAAAAAATAAGCCATTCTGCCCATGGATCATCAACAATATTAAACTTTAATTAAAATTAAGAAACCGTGCGCATAAAAAATTTTAGAAATCAAAATCAAATCTAGATCTGCAATATGCTCAATAATTAAGAAAATATACAAAACATGCAATAATTCATGAAAAAAATCGATTTTTCAATCAAATAATTAACAAAAAAGACAAAGAATTTTGGACCGTTGCTGAAAAACTTAAATTAACGAAAAAAAATATATGCTGACCTCCCAATTGATTTATGTAGTCCCGTTGACATTCAAAACTACTTTCAGAGTGTTGGCAGTTTACTAGATACA
Organism: Anthonomus grandis grandis; assembly: GCF_022605725.1. Lineage (NCBI taxonomy): Eukaryota > Metazoa > Arthropoda > Insecta > Coleoptera > Curculionidae > Anthonomus > Anthonomus grandis. The sequence continues at coordinate 15,838,169 of NC_065556.1, forward strand.
ACCAACCAAGGCATCACCGAATATTATAAAAATAATAATTTTAACAACGAATAGCTAGTGTTTCAATTAATGGATAAAAATAAATTATTGAAGAATATTTCAACTATTAAAACCAGCGCAAAAGGAATAGACCAGTTGTCGATTAAAGATATAAAATTATGTCTGCTGTTTTGCTTAAATCCCTTGGTCAATATTATTAAAAAATGCATTTTACAACAATAATATCCATCAATATGGAAAAAGGTAATCATAAAGCCTATAGCTAAGATAGTAGAGCCAAAGGAAATTTCAGATTTAAGACCAATAATATCTAAAGTCATTGATAAACATATTTATAATCAGATATTTAGTTTTGCCGAATTTTTTAATGTAATTCCGGTTTGCCAATCTGAATTTAGAAAAAATTTTAGCACTTCGACGGCTTTAGTAAACATATTAAACGACATAAGAATTAACGAGGAACAAAATCGTCCTACTTGTATGGCATTACTGGACTTCAGTAGAGCCTTCGATACGATAAATCACGAATTATTATTAGCAAAATTACAATTTTTTGGTGTGTCACTTGAGGGTATAAATTTTTTAAAGGATTATCTACATAATCGACGGAGTCTCTAAAAACAAGTCTCCACATTTATGGCCTGTAATCGAGGATTACACCAGGGGTCGATACTCTCATCCCTGCTTTTTTCAATATACGTGTCAGGAAACAATGAAGTACTCGAGATTACTGATGACTCTCAAATATATATACCTGCGAGCTGCAAAAATTTAAATACAGTGCAACAAAAACTGAATTTAGACTTATTAAACCTAAATGCTTGAGCAGAGAATAATAAGAACATAACCTTAAGTTGAATGCCACTAAATAAAAAATTCTGATAATGTCGGCAAATAATTTATTAAGGAAAAATATAAAAAATACCATTTCTATTGAAATAAATGATACACAAATCCCAATAGTAGCAGAAGCAAAAAACTTAGGTATAATTTTCGACCAATCCATGGGTTTTGAATCCCAAGTTAAAAACAAAATTAAAGCTTCATATCTAAGATTAAGGCAGTTTCATAAAATAAAAATATTTTTCACCCCAAAACGGAAATATCTTCTTTGCGAAAGTCTGGTTTTCTCTTTGTTCGATTATGGGGACGCAATTTATAGAGATTCCTTAACTGTAAGTACCAAAAAGGCTATTCAAAGAGTTCAAAATTCCTGCATACGATTGGCATATAACATTCTATATAGACATCACATAACACCGTATTTTAACGCTAATCAAATTCTTAATATGAATAATGGAAGATTCATGCAACTCGAAATAACGATTTTATTGTACCTATCCACCGATCAGCAGCTTTTAGGCGTTCTTTTAAATTGTTGCTTTTCAGATATGGAACAGTCTCTCTCAAGAACTAAAGGAATTACCTCTCCAAAGCTTTTAAACAAGTCAAATTAAAAATACTTTTGGGTTAAAATAATAATTGAAATTGTTTTTTTTGTATGTACTTGCAAAAAAAATTTAAAAAAAACAGTTTTACATGTTTCCGACTAGTTTCGCCAGTTCATCTGCATTTCTCTGCATGCCGGTCCTCCTTCTCGCTTTCTAGCATCAGCGCTGCCTCCCTATCTAAGCTGGTATCCCCATTCCCCATTGAGGGTATATAACTTCATGACTGTGCGTGTCTTTTTTTTATTAATATTTTTCTTAGTGGTTTTTCTTGATTTTTTTTGTGTTTTTACATTCCGATTTAAATATAGGTTCTTTTAATTTTGGCTCATATATATTTAAAATGTATTGGAACTGGAATGTAAATAGTTGTTTAAGGTCTTTAAAAGGGTTGTACTATAGTTTACTGATGGTGCAGGCAAACGGTTCTTTTAATCGAGAGACACTCCTATTTGTCATAATAAAATAAGTGAACACAAAAATGTAACTTGATTATAAAACTGACAAATAATTTTTTTTTGTATTTGTATTTGTATTGTATTATTAAGGTCACTTCGTTTGCCTTAGTACTCTTTATCAGAGTCTCCAGTTGTTGGTAAAAACGTTCTACTGTCTCGTGATGTTTGTTTGCTATTGGTGCATATAATTGAATGATATTTACATTGAGTGCATATGCGAGTACATATACTCCCTTTAATTTAATACACTTCAGATACCGTTTGCTTAAAGAAAATGTTCGTTTCTTTAGCATACGCGTAGTATAAACTTTTTGCCATAATTTTTCTTAATTATTGATTATGTCTATATAAATCAGCGTGTTTGTAGATATGCGCAAAATCAAGTGGAGTCACATCGAGACTTCAAACCAGTCAAGGATCCTGGATCTCTAGACCTATCTACAGATCTGCAAAATGCCTTACATTCATTTGAAAATTTGGTAATTGAACTTGTAAATAATCAAGGTGTAGTTTTCCGTATTGTCTATTGGTCTTATGCTTATATCCGGATTTTCTGCAAAGCGATCCAGATTTTTTTTTGTTCCACTTGAAGTATTCGAACACCCTGCATCATTCCGATTATATAAAAAAATTATGAAAAATGCTATAAACACCGCTCTTTGCCTCTAGGTCAAGACTTAATAGAGAGTGAGTGATTTCTCAACCTGAAAGAATTCAAAATACTAAATTTTGTGGAATATATATGATTGCAAAATAACTTGACCACCCTATATCGCAGTTAAAATCAACTTTTTGATATATTTACGTATGGTAGTGAATACAATTTTTGCATTAGGAGGCGCTGATTTTTCGATGTATTTTTTAATTAGCGGATATCCTGTATATGATTTTTGCAAACCAATGTTACAGGTATATGACCAAAGTTCAGAATGTCTTAAGTAGTGTATGACTAATAGAAAATTATCGAACATACAGCTGTCAATTTTGATGCAGTATACTGGTATATTTTGTTAAAAAAAATATAAAAAATAAAATTTATTCGAAATCATTTATACATTCACTTATAAAATGTAAAATAATGTGCATAAAATTAAATTGACGTATGAGGTAAAAGCTTAATAGTTAAAGATTTTTGCATATATTCATAGGATTTTTTACTAAAAATCACTTTTGATATTTTACAAAATTATTACCTATTGCTTTTACTTAACTTTGACCCATTATAAAAAAATCAAATTTTATTAGTAATATTTAATGGCTTAATTACCTTATGCTTGCTTTTCTAATGAATGAATTTATATAATTTTCCTATAGTCCAAAGACCGATAACTAACCCTTCATTTATTCGAATAAAATTTGTTTTAAATGTACTTCCTTGCTAGAAGTATCGATTATTAATTAATTAAAACTGAATAAGCGAACCATAAGTTAAAAAAAAACTATCTAAAATATTTAACCTTTAAACCTTTTAAGGTTTAAAGGTTAATTTGTTGAAACTTAAATAAATTTAATATTCGATTAACCTTTCTTTATGCAGAATGTCCAATATAAAAACATTTACGTTTAATCAATCGAAAAGCTAATTATTGCTTGATACTTAAGCAAATTGGATTTTAACATAGTTTCTTTAAGAGTTTTTTGGTTATACCAAACCAAAAAAACTTTCTATAAAGGAAAAAAGTGCAAATAAGCAGTCGGTTATATAAAAAAATTATTTTTTTTTGGGTTTTGTTATACCTTATTAATTTTGGCTATAAAACTTAATTAAAAAAATCAAGATTATAAAATTTAAAATCTTTCTTTCAAAACAGCTATAACTTTTCTAATGTCGTTTTAAATTCGACTAGTTTTCTAAAAATTCATTATTCAAACTAGAATTGAAGATTCGGTTAACTGTAGCCGTTTTTCCAATAAGAAATTTTTTTTTAATCTTACCTCCTAAAAACGTGAGTTGACGATTTCTTATTTTATATTTGTTTTGGCTATTTAAGGTAATTATTTAGGACATACTGCATCCCGAGTAATATGATTACATTTTCACCTACTGGGTAAATCTATTTTATTTCTGGCAATTTGAACAATAAGATATTTTCACAAGAATTTATGGAATGTTCTAGAGCCCCTATCAAGTCAATCAATAAAATTATGAGTTCCTAATTAAACAAAATATACTATTGCCCAAAAAGTCATGTAAAGATTAAGATGTAACAACGAAAAAAATCGCTAATACTTTCTGAACAAACTAGTTTATACACTTATATAAACAAATAAACCAAAATACGAACTGAACAAGATATTCTTCACATCCATATTTTGGCATTTTTTAACCACTTTTCAAAATAAAATACAACAACGTATTTACAATGTCGTTAACATTTGCGCGACTTTCTTTTTTCTCTACTCAGGCGAAATTTGAAAAATACTGAAAATGACTAGCCGTCTAAAAAAGACCCTTTTATTTCAATCACCTACTGGATGGGCAACGGGTTCAGGATTCGTGATCTTTGTGAAATTTGAGATACGTTCAACAGCTGATTCCAGGATGGTTTTGATACATGCGAGTACCGCAACATATCCAGCGATTTATGCGGTTTGGTTCGGTGGTGGCTTGGTCGTTGCTCTATTCGTTTGTTCTTTCTCTCTTTAAGGGTAAGGCAGTTACTGTGCCTGGAAAAAAAATTGCAATTATTAATTAATTTATTATTAAATCTCTATTTGACAAAATAAGTGTACAAAATAGATTATTACATAATAGACAACTTAACCTAGTAAGTTGATCCAATGTAAATAAATATATATATATCTAAGAACTGAGTTGACACCATTACAGCCATAGTCTGCTCAGGTTATTCTTAAAAACGGACAGTGAACTACTACATAAATCAATGTTATGAGCGTTTAAGACACTCAGAGATCTATCGATAGGAGAATGACGGCCATATTCAGTTCTGTGCATAGGATCATGATAAAGGTCAAAATTGCGTAGAGTTCTATTTGGAACATTGAGACCCACTTTAGAAAGCAGGTCAGGAGCATTAATCATGCCATTAACCAGCTTAAAGACAAAACAAAGATCAGCGTTCACACGCCTTTTGGCCAATGTATCCAGGTTAAGTCTTACTCTCATGTCCTCACGATGGTACTCGTCAAAGCTAATGCCCATTCTAAATGCAGCACACCGTATAAATCCATCTTGCACTCCCTCAATCATATCTATTGAATTCTGACCTAGAGGAGACCACACTACTGAAGAGAATTCAAGCTTAGATCTAACCAGTGAGACATAAAGGAGTCTATAGGCTTGCAGAGAGAGATGTGAAGTATACCTATTTACAGCACCCAACACTATTAGTCCCTTTAAAGTTATTTTAGAGATGTGATGAACAAATCTCAGATGACTTGACTACATTGACATACTGCAAGGACTTACCAAGGATACTTTATGTAGAATTGAATCTCTTCGAATCTCTATGAAATGATATGTAGCAACACTTGGAAATATTGAGCCTCAATCCGTTTATCACTGACCACTCACACAAAGCATCAAGGTCTTCCTGTTTAAGTTTGGCTATATCATTCACCTGCTTAATCTGCATGTAGAGCTTCAGGTCATCAGCAAACATACTTACAGAACTATGCTTGATCACATTAACAATATCATTCACAAATAGATTGAGGAGCAGAGGGGCACAGTGAGATCCCTCAGGAACCCCTGAGACTACATTAGTAGGTGCAGAAGTACAGCCATGCACCTTCACACTGTGAGTTCTTCCTATCAGAAAACTCTTTAGCCCTTTTAAGAGGGAGTCATGAAAATCAGCACTTTCCAACTTGGCCAGCAAGAGACCAAAGTTCACCCTGTCGAAGGCCTTGGAGAAGTCGGTATAGACCGCATCAGTCTGAACCCCCCTCTCCAAAGCCCCCAACAGATCACACTCGTATTGAACCAAACTGCTGGTTGTGAATTTCCCAGAAGAGAATCCTGACTGTTTTTCACTAATGATTCCTTTGCATTGCCATGTTAGCTACGATAATTGGCAATACCCCCTTATTGCCAGCCTTAAATATGGGCATGATGAAACTGTGCTTCCAAGCTTCTGGGAAGGTAGAGTCCTGTAAACACATATTAAAGATCATCTGGACAGGCCTACTAATTGTATAAATACAGTTCTTTAAAAAGATATTAGGTATATTACCTGGCCCACAGATAAACTTGGTAGGTAATTTCTGCATCTTGGAAAATACCTCCGAGAGAGTGAAGCGTCCAACAATAATATTCTGGGAACCAAATTCAAGAGAATCAAGAATGGGATAAGTAGAGTTGTCGTAAACTGTAGCAAAAAACTTTGCAAACAAATCAGTAATTGCTTCCCTAGACTCTGCCATTTCCTGGCCCAAAAACATCGAATTTGGAAATGCATTGCTCTTTCTTTTGTCATTGACAAACTTCCAAAAGTAACGACTATCATCCACCACTCACCTCTCCACTTTACCAATATATTCACTAAAGCAACGATCGTGTTCTACTTTACATCGAGATCTAAGGGTCGAAAAAAGAGCATAAGAATCAGGTGAGGGAGTAGACGTATATTTCCTGTGTGCAGCCTTCGTTTTACAAATTAAGTCTTTAAGTAAAGGACTAAACCATTTAGGAAAAGATAAAGTCCTTAGTCTCTTTTTAAGAACATACAAATCAAGGCAATCCTGTAAAATATCATTTAACTTACCCGCAGCACCATCAACATTCAACCCATCAAAATTCATACTCCAATCAATAGCCCCCAAATGAAAGTTAATTAGATTAAAAACTTCTGAAGTTACAAATTATAATATGGTTGGATATTCTTTTTAACATTAAAGTAACTGTAGAATATCATCCATAGACGTTTTTACATAATAGTTTACATACAAAGTCTTAAGAAATTAAATAATAAGTACCCTATCTCAAATCTTAGACCTAAATATTATAATCTAATAAGAAAAGTGATCTTTTTTTTAAATTTTCTTTTCGTAATCCATTAACCTCAGTAATTGTTTTAGAAAACTTGCAAAATGCAAAAAAAATTGATTTAAGATTAAATTTGTGTAATAAAATCTATTATTTATATAAATATTTTTGCATCTGCAACATTTTTTCCATAAAATATATTATTACCTACCTCTAGCCTAGTTTTTTTTAAGCTGCAAAATTTTAGCTAAATATTTGAACATTAAGTATCAACAACCATTTTTTCAAGAAAAGTTGCAGATACAAAATTATTATTTATCAAAGATCTTTATTTGCTCTAAAAGTAAACAACATTTTAAAACAAAATTCAATACCAAATTAAAGTAATATTTAAACCTTTGGACAATATGGTGTAATTGTACTGCCATGTAGATGCAATTTATGCGGACTTCTTCAATGCGTTCGACAGAGTCAAGCATCACTTGACGGTCAAATTAAGACCTACTGACTTTAATGTGCTAATTTTCAAATGGAGCACTTCGGAGTCGGAAGGTCGGAAAATATATATCTAACAATAAATTCTAGTGTTTGTTATTTGCAAATGTAATTAATCAGCTAAATAATTTTTATCATTTATTACTTCAGTTTTTATATAAAATTGGTTGGTAAGTCTGTGTCATTATTTACTTAATTGGTAAAGTATTAGAAGTACTAAATATATTGAATATTTTAGGTATATTGGGAAAGACAATAAGTTAAAATCTTATGACCATAATAATTTAATTATATCTAAAGTAATAAAGCTGCCTGGTTTTATTAATGATTCTGTTTCGTTCTTATTAAGATCTCAATTAAAGTACCCATCTGTAGTGTTATCTTTTTTAATGCAGTTTACATTATTAGTATTTAACAGTTTTAGAACAAATTTTTAACATTTTATTGTTTTAGATCAATTATTTTGCAGTTTAGTGTAAAATAACCCAAAATTAAATGAAATTAAATAAGTCATTATGTCATAGAGGGGAAATTAATAACTTTTGTGTCATCTTTAAAACTATTAACGGTTTAATTACTTATCGAGCACCAGAGGAATAGTACCACTACCTACTGTAACTGTATTTTTATGGAACTAATTATGGTTCGAATAGTTCATTAACCAGATCATTAAATCTTATAAAATAATATTCCTCTCTTCATCCATTTGAGAAGCTTTTAAATTCCTTTAGAAACTTAATAATTATGTTTATGTTAAAGCCATATATTTTTCATAATATTTTATTTTGTACTTTTAAATTTATTATTTATATATTATTTTTAATTTATATTTTAATAAAATAAAATGTGTGTCATAGTTCTTATGGTATATCTTTGAAACTTTGAGAGAATCTTTGGCAATAATTTCTTTGAATAGACTATTTCATATATTATTTTATTAGTATATTAGAGAATCTGAAGTAAACGCTATTCGGGGAAGATAAGAACACTATTGCCTGGCTTTTTGCCCAAATAGAGCCTACAGTATTGTGTTATTATCCCTGCAGTACTAGTATACTGCATTAGTTTACTCTTTCGTCTTCATTAAAAGACCACAGCTTATATCGCGTTAAATCAATTAACGTAATAAATGAAACAACTTATTCAATACCAATTATAGCCATTTAGTAGCTAATTGTCTGTGTTGTCCTTACGTATACCAATTTATTTTTAGTTTTACCTTATTTGCACTCACTGCTGCTTCTTAACAGGTAACTTTACTTACTTATACTCATAACGATAGCTTTTTACTGAGTTTAGATATAAGTACATGCACGGATCTTTACTTGGAAACTAAGAGTGTAGGAATAAAGACCAGTTTTTGGGTAAATTCATATCAGACACTGTAACTCTTGGACCTGTAGTTGGTCACTAAGAATCTGGAAAGACCTCCATATCATGGTTTAAAAAGTAATGGTAAATAAGGGTATATTGTAACTAGACACATGACTTATATATCTTAGCCATAGTAACAAAGATCGACTGTGTACTGCACCTCTTGGACTTGCAATTGCTTAACCAATTAAAGCCTAGCGGTCCCATATAGCACCACTAAACAAGTGAGGCTTTACAAGGGTGGAAAACTAGGGTGGCACGATTTTTTGCACATTAGATGTATCTTTGTAGTATCTAGAGCATATAATAGGAGAGAGTGGTATCGTTTAAATTTGCCGCCACAATTTCACTAGCGCTGTCGCGAACGACCCATACAGTATTGCGTCAGCCACCATTAGTTAGTTTTCGTATGCCGACCAACAAAGATTTTACGAAGCGATTTCTGTTTTCTTATGGATAAATATTGAAAAGAAGATCGAACATAGAAACGTATATTTCCTCCAAATAAATAAATTTAGTTTTTATTAATATGTCATTTTACTTCTTGTAATGTATAAGTTTTAACCTATAAATATTGGGGCCAAAATTTTTTAGGCTTCGCATTTACATTGAATTGAAATTTAAAGCATGCGGTAGTACACATTGAAACACATGCATGTAGTACACAATGATACGTGTTTCATTGTGTACCATTATGATCGTTCTATACAGTCATTTTTTTTATTGCAGGTATACCATGGTAAGAAAGAAGAAAAAACGAACAAGAGACAAATTTACAAGCGAACAAATGACGGCAGCCGTCCAAGAGGTGAAAAGAAATGGAACTTCACTTTGCGTTGCTGCAGAGATGTTTGACATAAACTTTAACACATTAAAGTGATATGTGATGAAAGAGAAAAATGACTCTAAAGCCAAGATGGAGCCAAATTATGCTGTTCGATTAGTGTTTACCTCAGAGCAGGAAAAGATTATGTGTGATTACATTAAGACCTGCACCAAATTGGCATACGGATTAAATACCCTAAAAGTTAGACAATTGGTGCACGAAATGGCTGCTAAAAACAATATTACTGTGCCAGAATCTTGGAAAACTAATAAGTGCGCAAGCAAAGATTGGTTACGGGCTTTTATAAGGAGAAATCTATCCTTAAGCATTAGAAGACCCGAAGCTTGCTCTCTATCGAGGCTTACTTCGTTTACGAAACCTAATGTTGAAAGATTTTTTTCACATTTAGAGCAAATATATAAAAAACACCCATCAGTTCAAGATATCCGAATATATAATGGGATTAGATGAAACGGCTACAACAACCGTCCAGCGGCCTCATAAAATAGTACCAAAGGGATTAAGCAGTTAAACCAGTGCACAAGTGCCGAAAGAGGATTACTAGCTACTACTTGTGCAATAATTCGAGCAGATGGAATATTTCTACCGCCAGCAATTATTTTCCCACGTACAAAATTTAATGACCTCATGTTAAATGGAGCACCGCCAGAAACGTTGAGACTAACCAATCCAAGTGGCTGGATAACCGCAGACCTTTTCACCCAAGTAATAGATCATTTTATTAAGTATACTTCTACTACGAAAGAAAATCCATGTCTATTAATATATGACAATCACGAAATACATATGTCTTTGGAGATAGCAGAAAAATCAAAATCGAATGGCATAATCATTTTAACCCTACCTCCACACACAAGCAACAAGATGCATCCTTTAGATAAGTCAGTATTTTTTTCTTTTAAAAATGTTTTCAACAGTGCAATTGATTCGTGGCTTCTTAACCATCCTGGAGTTCCTAATTGCCTATTGTACCATTGTTATTATACCTACTAGTACATTGATATTATACCAAATTGCAGAATGTGTCGGTATAGCTCACTAATCTACAGGAATCTACCCGTTTAACAAAAATATTTTTATGGAAGCTGATTTTCTTTTATCCTCGGTTACTGACAAACGAAAAAAAGATTTAGAAAACGACGATACACAAAAAGGAATGGTGGGAATACAAGCTACCATTATTAATGATATATCGTCAACAAGCATTGCAGCTACCTCCAGCGCTGATTTATCTAGTGCAACGAAAATTAGGGAATGTGGACTAGATGAGGAAAACTCAACGTTTGAAATAGCGTCGACATCAGAGAGTTCCTTTACTATGCCATTTGAGTTTCGAGGATTCCCAAAGGCTGCGCCTAGGAAAAATTCAAATCGAACACGGAAATCGAAGATTGTGTTATTTTAACCAGCACGCCGGAAATGAAAGAGCTTTCTTACAAAACAGAAAAAAATAAAATCCCAAATATTAAGACAGTGACAAAAGTAAAGCGAAATATATCGAAAGTTTTAGACAATAAAGAGTATAAAAAGGACGTACAAAGTAAAAGGAAAAAGACAAGTGAGAGTGAATCAGAAATGGAATCTGAAAGTTTAGAGTTACAGTTAGCGGACTCTTTGGATGAATGAATTAACCTTAGCTGATCTCCAATATCATATGTTGGAGGAACAGAAAGATGACACGATTACTGCAATTACCGAAACAACTGCAATTTTAGAAGACGCATTTGTATTAGGGAAATTTGAAAATTACGTCCACTATGTCGCTAAAATTTTGGAAATAAAAAAATCATAAATTCCAATGAGTTTAAAATTTCATATTTAAGAAGAAGCGCTAAGGTGTCCAATTCATTTTACTTTCCGAATTTTCCTGATATTCATACGGGACTGAAATCGGATTTCGTTATGTTATTACCGAAACCTATAAATACATAGAATAAAAGGCTTTCTTCTTATTATAAATTTGGATTAGAGTTTAACAATATGATTGTATTGTATGATTGATATAAACGTAAAAACATAAAGATTTTTTGTATTAATATATTTTTTCCAATGTGTTTTATGTTAAACTACCTTATGTTTTAAACTGTACCACTAGGGTGGAAAATGCGGACTTTACGCTGGAGGTATTATTAGTGATGTGGATTTCTTTACAAGGAAAAAATAATTTATGTACTGCATCAGTATTAAAAGGATGCTTAGATTGTATGACGTGCCTTGATCAATACTTTATAACTACATCACAATTTTAGTGTAAACCGAGTTATTCCTTTAGGGGCTCTTTAGGCGTTTCTGCAAATGTAGCATTTTTATTTATCATACACTTTATTTCCGTGGAAAAAAAATGATTGGATAACTTGAATCACAGAGTGCTGAAACTATTTTTATTAAGAATGAGAAGATGGGAGTTCAACAAGGCAATGAAGCTATAGTGTTGTGCAAACTCATTCCACAGACATCTGGAACTACTCGTGTAAAAGATTAAGACCAGGATTAAGACCATTAACTGGGTATATATAACCTGTTGGAAATAAAGCTTATTAAGACCAAAGTGATCCTAAAAAATAAACCTTGAAACTAAGACCTACTGAACCGAAATTTATTTAGGATCTTTTACAAACCCAGTATCAAGCGATTATTCTAAGTATAGTCAAATGAGTTTTGTGGTCATATTTGAACTTTTTTTCTTCGATAACTTATCGCAGAAGGTTATAACTGAATCCACCAATTACGCTCTACTAAAAAACAGTCCAGACCCAAAAATGTCTATCGATGAATTAAAATTTATATAGAAATACTTATCCTTAGTGGTTTTAACGTTTTATCGTCTAAAACAAATTACTAGGAAAATTCAAATGACATGGAAAACATCATGATTATTTTTTTAAATTTGCAAATATATACATTTTATCAATAATTCTAAGATTGACTTAACTGACAAAATCTAGAAACTTCGTACACTGCCAGATCATTCACCATAAAATTCATTTAGCATTTCGTTTTAGAATAAAATCCGTCATATAATGAATCAATTCTTTGGTATTTTGATTTCCAAGGCTGTAAACAATTTAGCCGCGGCACACCTATTCGCGTTGAATATAAAGTTTTGGTACCTTAACCCCAACTTGTTAAAAAACTAAGGTATTGGATAGTTTAATTTATCAAGGAAAAAACAAATGAACAAATAGTTGGAAAGACGGCAGCACCTCCCCAAATAATTGCCGAGTTGGGTAATAAAAAGACATTAAAATACAACTTTTTTATCGACAATCTTTTTACTACTGCAAGCCTTTGTGGACTTGGTATAGACTGTTTTAAAAATTTCATTGTCGATAAAAATATAATTTCCGTTCTATATTTTTTTTGTTCAGTATGTATACAGTGAGGACGCGCAAGTTGGACCAAATTCATTTAAAAATTCAGGGGTGTGTTAAAAAAAAATGCTCGGAAACGCCGGTCTTTTTGATAATAAATTCGTGTATACAGGGTGAACCAAAAATAAGCAACGACCATCAACTCCAATTTTTTAAATAGAAACACCCATTTTTTATTCCATTTTTAAATTCTGCATAGAATTTTAAGTATATTATAAATATTATGTCTTATTCTTGATACTAACGTTATTATTAAATTGGCAACTGTTTGGATCATTTGAGCATATTCAAACATGTTTTTTTAATAGTATTTTAACTAAGGTATCTTTTGATTGTTGACACCTTGTCATCATTTAATCGCATGGAAACAGTATGCATTACTTTACGTAAATGTCAGTGTGTCAAGTGCAGTTGCAAAGTTTAAAAGTATGGCGTGTTTAACTGAAAAACAAAGAATTGAAATTTTGATGATGTTAGGATATGGCGACAAGACTCGAACACAGGCCAAAGTTTGCGATCTATTTAATAATAATTCCCCGGAGAGGCCTATTACATATTCGGTAGTAAGCAAAATTAAAGAAAAGTTTAGAGATTTTGGTCATGTTAAAGACAAATATGACCTGGACCGTCCCACGCTTCCAGAAAACAGACAATTAAACATTCTGCTCCATTTACAAGAAAATCCACATAAATCAACTCGACAAGTTGCTGCAGATCAGTCGGTTAGTAAATCACGTGTTCTAAAATATTTGCATAGGAATAAACTGAATCCATATAAAATTCATTTAATTCAGGAGCTTGTTAAAAATCATCTCATCTGAAGAATAGAGTTTTGCAAAATAATGATGAATAAATGTAATGCAAACCCACAATTCTTAAGTAAAATTAATTTTTTCCAACGAGGCAAGTTTTTTTTTAAATGGTTCTGTAAAATAGGCAAAATTTTTCGTTATTGGGCACCAGAAAATCCACACTGCAGTATGGAAAGTCATACACAATTTCCCAACAAGTTAAACGTATGGGGAGGAATTCTGGGCACGTCAATTGTGGGTCCCTATTTTTATTGAGGACGCACATACTTTTAAAAAATATTTGGAGTTGCTTCAAAATTAGATAGTATCTAGTTTAATTGTACCTTATCCAAATGGTGAAAACCCATTTATACCGGCAGATTCGATATAGTTCCAACAGGATGGCGCCCTCCCCTTACTATTTGCGAACAGCATGAGATTACCTTACTAACATTTTCCCAAATAGATGGGTTGGAAGGGGGGGTTTTATTGAATGGCCAGCAAGATCGTCAGATTTAACCCCATTGGATTTTTTTCTATGGGGCTATGTAAAATCAAAATTTTATTTTGATAAACCTGAAAGTTTAGACGAATTAAAAAATAAAATTAAAGCCGGAATACAACAAATCTAGCTTCAAACAATAAGTAAATTATTACAAGAATTTGAATATCGACTTGGTTACTGTCAGGAAGTTAATGGTCAACAATTTGAACATTTATTTTAATTTTTTTGTTTCGTTTTTTTTTTTTTTAAACTGTTTCAAAAATTCATGGTTATTTATAAAAAATTTAATCGCAAATTTCCTAATAAATATTAAGATTAGGTATGGTATATGGTACATGGTATACAAAATATACTTAAAATTTTATACAAAATCAAAAAATAAAATAAAAAAATGGGTGTTTCCATTAAAAAAAATTAAATTGATGGTCCTAGCTCATTTTTGATAGATGAATTCATCACCAATCGCACAAAAAATAAAAATCGTCCGAGCGTTTTTTTTTCGAACACACTACTGAATTTTAAATTAATTTGTTCCAACTTGCGCGCCCTCAATATACATATGTGTAGTAGACTAATCTCATATGGAAATACGTGTTTTTTTTAAATTTCATTCGCAGATTTTATAAAAAACATTAAATCATGCTTTGGACATTTAATTTAGCAAGCTAAATGCTAAAAAAACCTTAAATTGAAAAAAATTCTATTCTCGGCCTTAATGGGTTAAGAGAGACCCAAATAGGGAAAATGGGGAAAACTTTGTGAGCACATTTCTTCCAACAACGACTGCAGTTAGCAGTCCACTGTAACTCTTCGACCCATAGTTTGTCAACAAGAGTTTTGAAAGAGACCCATATTCGGGTTTAAGGAGTAATGAGGAATAGAGGAAACTCGTAAGTAACTTCGTTTGTGATACGCGATATGACTCGCGACTTCACTTATACACTACATCTCAATAACAGCAACTAAACTCAACTATGTAACACATATCCTAAACCTGTAATTGATCAGCAAAAGTCTGGATGAATCGCCATTACAACTTGCGAGTCCACTCATACACTACATCTTGGCGACTCTCACAACTGAACTTTCACCATGTGACTTTTTACCAGTTTGTTTACTTAATGGATTTAAAATTGTTCATTAAGTGCATAATTTAATGCTCATTAAGAAGGTAAGAATAAAGTGCCTGATAGTTTCACGGGAATTTATTGGTAATACTTATGATATTAGCGTATAAGAAATACCAATTGAAATTGATTGCTTTATGTTGTCTAAGAGCGTTTAAGAAAATTGGTGTTGTCCTTAAAATTCTGAACATAAAAAAATAAAGAATAAAACATACACCGAATAAAAATAAATACATCTTAATGGCAAAAAAGGTGATGCTGGGTTATCTACTAACAAACGGTTCAAGCAATTAAATCAAGTAACATAATGACCTAATAAAATTATGAATAAAAAAATATAGATTTGTATTATCAAAATTGAAATTGTTGGAACTACCAAAAAAAAAGCAAATTAGCGAAGAAAAAAATGATTGATGACGTAAAAAAACTATTTTGATCACTGATAGCTTTTTAGTTGTTAGTAAAATTCATTATTTAATATACATTAAATTTATATATTTTTGAAAAGAGGATTTTAAGGGCTTTAAGAATTTATAAAAAAATAATATGTGCTCCATAAGAAAAAATTTTTTTTGGAATATCAACTTTATGAAATACCCTGTATAAAAATATATAACATAAGAATATTTATCGTTAAAAAGTACTTTGAGAAAGTGTTTTCAGAAGTCAATTATCTTTAATAGCAAAAAAGGTATGGCTAATTACCAAAATCGACCAAATTCAAGAAACGCCCCCTAGCGGCCAAACAGTTTGATTTTAAATTTTTTTTTACAAAATTTGAGCTCGTGACATATAAGTCAATTTGTATCTGTTGGAAATATGAGTTTGAGAAAATACGAGTTTTCTGTTAAAACAGTCGAAATCGCACCACCCTGTACATATAATAGTTTGATCTAGTACATCTAATATTTTAATTTTAATGAACGAAGATTTACAGTATGTTTTTATATTATTTTACTTTAGTATTTTAGTCTTCGCATTTTTTTTTAAATCTTATTTTAACAAAAAAGTAAATCCCTAAACGTAAGAAGAGATATTAGAAATCGTCGACAGGTAAATATTGAAGAGAGAGAAGAAATATTAAATGTAGATGAAAATAAAATATAATTACCTAGAACATTATTAATATACCTTCTCTGGAAGGAAAAATATCAGGATAGGAAGTCTTAAGAGGCAAACACATAAAAAAACAAACGTAATGGTATGAAAAAGCCATAAATATGTATACATTTTAAACAAAATCTTAAAATAGATTCCAAAACTTTAAAATGCGTATAATCAATTTTATTTTCGTAATCAATTTTAAGCTATTGAGTCTATATCTATATCCATATATATTTGCTCACTAACTAGTCCTTTTAAATTTTTTGAAATCGTATTACTACATTTGGCAGGTCAATATTAAAATGCCTATTGCAATTTAGGAACAAAGCAGTTATAACTACTATGTTTACCCTAAACCTATGTCGAATCTATACACTTGAATTAGATTAATGATTGAACATTAGATTAGGCTAAATAAAAAGCGATGTGACACTTGAGATTACAAGATGATTTTTTGAACTAAACTTTAAGATTTTCTCTAACGAAAAAATTACTAGAACCAAAGTGAAAAGTTATGGAAAACCAATCGATAGGACTTTTAAATCTAGAAAATAACTTAACTAGCTAATTCAACTATGAGATTATAATATAAAGAACTTCCAACAAAATACTGTAACTTCTTTGTTTCCCTGAGATAAGCTAACTATAACATGCAGATTGTCCTTTAGATAAAACTGGTTAAATTAGTTTTAATTAATAGTTATCACTTTGTTTACAAATTTATAAAATCAATAGAACACTTACTTTTGCCAATTGGGCAGCTTGACCCCCAACCTCTCACACTCCCTGGCATAAGCCATAATACTCTCGCAGTAACATTTCTTATGGGCACAGGAGTGCATGTCCATCCTGCATGCTTTAAAATATTTACTGTTGCTCAACTTTGATTCACACTCTGAGAAGCTTTCGTTAAAAAGATATTTACACTCCGTTGGATCTCTTCCTCCTTTTTGTTTTTCCGGCTTTATTTTCTTAGCACATTCGGATTTTTTACCTTTAAATCAAATATGTTGAATATCTGTAATAAATTAAAGTTGTCGCAAACTTACCTACACACCAAGAAGACCCAAAGCTCAGTAGATCCTTATCTCCGACTATTTTGCCAGTTTTCGTTTGAAAGTCATCTTGAACATCTCCATTAAAATTGCCACATAAACCTCGTAGTTTTCCTTTAAATACTGGAGGCACAGTTACCTCCAAAAAACTTCTGCCATTCCAAGTTATAGTTACATCATTTTGTAGACGTACTTCAAGAAGATCTCCTTTTCTGGTTAACTATAAAAAATTTAGTAATTTGTTTTGTTTGTTCTGCATCTTTTAAGCTTAGAAAACTTTTACTTGAATGGAAATATATATATATAAATAGGCGAAAAAACACAAAGTCTCGGTCTCAAAGGTCATACAATAAAATTATTTTTCAAAACGGCTACACGTTTCGCACAAAGAATTGAGCATCATCAGATCTGAACGATAGAAAACTAATAACACATACACATGCTACAGATCAGCTCTATGATGACACTCAATGCTTTGTGTTTTTTCACCTATTTAAAATCATATTGGGGTCTCGTTGAGGGAAATAGAAGAATTTTTTCAAATTTTAAAATATATATGCAACTTACATTAAAGTATCCAGGTTCCACCAAAGGTATTGCAGCTTTATTTCCGTTATATTTTACCCTTAGCCTTTGCTGCAAATTGAGCCGAATTTTTCCAAAATTTACTGCAACCCTCTTGGTTATTGTAGAGGCCTTAGAATTATGAGCTACGTATTCATAATTAGCCACTTTTATGGAAAAACTTTTGTTGTAGACGTCTTCAATTAGCTGATACTTTCCAATCCCTTTAAATGTGTAAATCATACCATCAAAAGTTTTGTAGTGAGGATCCCCAAACGCCATACAAGCTCCATCATCTAAAATAGTAAATAGAAGCATAACTTAAATGGACACGATGGTATACTGTTATATTATATTATACATTATGATAATATATATCTAAAAAATATATAAATAGAATTTTAAACGTGATGAAAATGACATTTAAGTGGTAAATACGTATAGTATTTCGTAGTTTTACTATTTAGGGTACAATATTTTGTTTAATTGTTTCTGTGGTATCTAAATTAAAAGCAGAGTTTATTATTAGTTTCAGCTCTCTCCAACTTAGCTAGGCCTTATTAAGTGTTGCTGAATGTCTTTGCCCATGTAATATAATGAATAACAGATAAAGTTTAATCTTTTTGTTTTTAATTTCAAACGATTTAGGATAATTCACTTTCTAAAAAAATAAAATCCAAAAAATATTTTACTTTACCAAAAATACCATAAAAGAAATGAAAAAAATCCATTTTTATTGCCATAAGTTCATGATCCGCATGAAAGTTATGATTATTTAAGTAAAAGATTTACTATAATCCATAATTCAGGTAATAACATATTATATGCTCTTACTTCCTTTATAAACTCTTCAAATAAATAATTTATTTTTTTAATTGATTGACACTTACTTTCCACACATTTTGCACAACATTCCCCGGGTATTCTCAGCATTTTCATATTGGGAGCACAAGTGTTACATTTCGTTCTGGCACAGCTAAACTTTCCGTTGTGGCACTTACAAGAACTGCATACATCCAGTTGATAAACATTACCATCCTACCTAACAAGTTACGATTATATAAAATTGTCTAACGATAAATTAACGTAATAACATGCCTCATAAACTCGCCCGTCTAGTTCACAGTGAGTTATCATCTCTTCGACTCTAGGCTTGGTGCAAATGGGACAGCAATGTCCAGGAAAGGATTTTTGTAGCTCCGGAGCACAGTCTAAAATTGGACATGACACCCTTGTGCAAACCGAGGTGCTATTTATGCATGAACACTCGGTACATTTGTCCAGTTTCCAGCTTTGGCCGTCCCAAAAGAAGGAGGTTTGAATAGGACAGGCATGTTCTACCATTATAATGCTACGGGTACCTTTACATCTTGGGCAGCATTCACCTGAAAGAGTTTTTTTATATAAATTAAAATGGTTTCAGGGGTTTTAGTTATAGTTTTTACCTGGTAGTTTAAACTGCTTGTCAATCGAACACTGCAATACTGGACAAGCCTTTTTCATGCACGTAAGTCGTTTGTTGCTACATCTACATTTAACGCATGGATCGTCATCAGATATTACGTCCCTATCTTCTGCTACCACTTGGCCATTTATCTGACAATCTAGAAAATATATACATGTAATGATTTTTTTGCTAGAATATACGAAGGCCGTGAATGCCCACCATTGTTATTTTATCTGAGAGTAACAAATTCCCAATGAAAAATGGGTGAACTACTTTAAATTTGTCAAATTTTAAAACAACAACAGTTATTTTAATGTGTAGAACGTTATAGATTTAAGCGATCCCGTTTATTTTTGAGATCACAATAACGAGCATCGAATTGAGATATACTGTTTTTCTTTAAGGATGAAACTGTAACCGATGATATTAGAATATACAAACGACAAAACCGCAAAAACCAAATGGGTATTCTTTAAATACATAAATTAGTACGCAAGAATGGCTAATAAAAACGTGCATAATATTAAAACCGCAATAATAGCCGCAAAAAATGTATTACCTGTTACCTGCGTGTTTTCAATAGAATTGGGTGCAAACCGTCAGAAAATTACGTAATGCGTTATATTATATATTGTTTTTTAATTACAGGATTTAAGTTATATAATAATATTTTTTTTTATATTCTTCAGATGGCTCTCATAACTTTGGCGAAATTTTCCCTAAACAAAATATCTTGATCATCTTCTAAAGAAATATCTTTTTCACACTTTTTCAGCCCCCTATCCACCTTTTTAAATAATTTTTTTTTATAGTATAATATTGTTTTTGGATTTCTTTTTAAAATTTTTCTATATGCCTTTATTTGTTAATTTTGTTAAAGATTTTTAATGCAATATTTAAAAAAATGTTTTTTTATCTACATAAATAACGTAGATATTCATAAATAAAAAAAATTATAAGTTGCTGTATTTCCCTTCTCAAATTTTATTATCCACCCTAAATTACTCTTACCCTCATATATGCATAATACATTTTTTAATAAAAAAAAAACGATTCTGATAGCCAAAAAATCCTTTATTTATTATCATGTATTGGAAATAAGAAAAAATCCTATTTTATGAATTATAGATTAACAAGACATAAAAACATGCTTAAAATCAATAATTTAATATTTATTTGCAGAATTTGCATTAATTAAAATAAAGATGTTTTAATTTTTGTCGTGAAAATAGATTAAAGATAATTGAATATGTAGAACATTTATAATAATTAAATGCACTAAAGATTGCCTCTTGCTTTAAGTTGTATTATGATCCTTTTTATAATAAAAAAAATTCCTAGAATATAATATATATTTTGTATTATAAGATAATACCAAAAAGCTAAAACAACGGTACGGTATTTCTAAAAAAACTTCAAAATTTTTTAATCCAAATTTTGTATAAAAATTCAATTCTTGATGGTAAATAAAACAAATTTTCCTTTTTTCAACACTCGATACAATTAACTGCTAACTAAATTAGATTCTTCATTGTCTTTCTCCCAGTGAAGTTATGTGGATATATACAGTTATCATAAGACCTATTATCTGAGACCAGAAAATAGATTAGGGCATTAAAACTAAAGCTAGTTCGAAGACATGCTTGAGCATAGCAGAAGAACCACATGACCCTGGACATTTATATCAATAAGGGTGCCAATGAGAGGTAGGGCAAAAATTGTAGCTGACTAAAACGATGCCTTCTAATTGGAAACTAAGCAGCAAGGCATACAAGTACAAAGATGAGACACTCTATCATTATTTTGTTGCAGAACTCTCAGTGTATCTCAATTATCTCTCAGGCAGGTGGCTTCTATCAACAGATCCATTAATCAGGGCTACTGAGGCCAAAAAATGCTCGCGCCAACCCTTGTAAGTTATAGATATACAGATATAAATATTTGAATTCGTGATAACAAGATTTGTGTGAGATATACGAAAACGAAACAGAGCCAATTACGGGCGGGAGTGGCACTACCCCTAAAATCTTAAAAGGGAAGGGGGGTCGAGTGATACCTCATTGGAAAGGTCTTTTAATTCTCTTTACAAGGCTACTTGGTTTGATGCAATTTAAGTGTAAGTACTTTTTAAAATTTTCGCATATAAACCTTAAACGGTAATTTTCAATATTTTTACTTTATCATAGACTACTAAAGGTACTTTTAAGAAAAACAATGCAAGGCAGTAGGACAAAACCATCAAGTATTATAAAATTATGAGACAAAAAATGAGATAGCTCTATCATATTACAGAATATTTTGACCTTAAGTCTAGACATTTAAAAAATTTTCGCAAAAATACTTTTAAAAAGAATTTGCTTTAGTTCACTATCTCAATCACAGGCTACGTTGGTATTAATATTAATTTATTTACGACAGGTAATAAATATCATTAAAATAATACGGATGAACTAGAGAACGGGTCAGCCAAAAAATTTTACAAATATTTGTAAAATTTTCTTGTTGACCAAAACTAAAAATTGAATTATTTTAAATTTCTTCTAAATGTAGTACGCTTTTAAAAAGGTGATTTATAGTGCGGGACTTTGTTTTTTTTTAGGTAATACCTATTTTTAAAAATAAAAATGGTGTATACAACGGCAGAAAGAGTTGAAATAATTGAATTATTTTTTGGAAATAATCAATGTGCTAATAGAACGGCGGAATTATTTAATGAGCGACATGAATTTGGAGCAATATTGGAGCTTGTTTCCAAATTTCGAGAAACTGGATCAGTGGCGAATCGCAAACGCAATATTGAAAATCCTATAAGGAATGAAGGTATGGAAGTGGCTGTACTAGGGCATATTAATCTAGATCCTACATTAAGTACCCGTCAATTGGAAACTGTCACAGGTATTAGTCGACGTAGTATCCAAAGAACTCTGAAAGCTCATAAGTTTCATCCGTACAAAATACATCTTGTGCATGAGCTGAATGAAGATGATTTTGATCGGCGATCACAATTTAGTGAAATTATGAGTGAACGAATTATTAATGACCCAAATTTTTTGTTTAATACGTGTTTCTCTGATGAAAGCTCTTTTTTCCTGAATGGCTTGGTCAATCGTCATAACTGCCGATATTGGTCCGACAATAATCCTAGAGTGAATCGTGAGGTACACACACAATACCCACAAAAGTTAAATGTCTGGGCTGGTATCTTTGGTGATAATTTAGTTGGTCCATTTTTTTACCTGGAAATCTGACAGGTGAAATGTACTTACTAAGAGCTATTACAACAGGCCATTGATCCAGCATTGACAGCTATAATTGAAACTTAAAATGACAGATACGATGAGGATAGATTGATGTTTCAGCAGGATGGTGCCCCACCACATTATACGTTATTCGTGCGAGAATATTTGGATCGGACGTTTCCAGGACGATGGATTGGAAGAAGAGGTGCTATTAAATGGCCTTCACGATCGCCGGAATTATCACCTCTAGACTTTTTTCTTTAAGGCCACTTAAAAAGCAAAGTTTATGAGACTGAACCCACTTCGTTAGACGATTTACAAGGCAGAATTGTAAATGAGTGTCTTCAAATCACGCCTGAAGTATTGCAGAACGTGCGACAATGCTTTGAGTAAAATCTTTTTTATTATATGGAGAATGAAGGTGGCCATTTTCAATATTTATTATAAGCTAACACTTAAGCAAATTCTTTTTAAATCTATTTTTGCGATAATTTTTGAATGACTAGACTTAAAGTCAAAATATTCTGTAATATGATAGAGCTATTTCATTTTTTGTCTCATAATTTAATAATACTTGATGGTTTTGTCCTACTGCCTGGCATTTTTTTTCTTAAAAGTACCTTTAGTAGTCTATGATAAAGTAAAAATATTGAAAATTACCTTTTAAGGTTTAAATGCGAAAATTTTAAAAAGTACTTACTTAAATTGAGTCAAACCAAGTACCCTTGTAAAGAGAATTAAAAGACCTTTCCAATGAGGTCGACCACTCGACCCCCCTTCCCATTTAAGATTTTAGGGGTAGTGCCATCCTTGCTTGAGGGTTGTAGATGGGAAAGTGATTTTGTGATTATTAAGTGTCCCCCTCGAAAATAAAATTGACGGGTCCGAGCGTTTTTCTAAAAAATTAATGGACTGCTTGTAAATTGGCTCTGATTCGTTTTTGATGCGCCACCCTGTATGTATGAGCATTTATGATTTATGTAAAATCTAGATATATAGAAGAAATTTGATATTTTTTTTAAGTACTATGTCGTCCAAACATTAAAAAAAAATTATCATATGTAATAAAGTAAAGTGGACTAGTATTCGCAAGTTTTTATTATACAAATTTTAAATAAAAAAAAATAATAAATTGTTTTTCGTTGGGTTTTTTTAATATACTGTCTCATTCCAAAAAAAATAAAAATTGAATGTAATATTCAATGTAATATTAACAGGGATGAATTTGTATCAAAAATCTTTATTAATAAATCTTTGAAAGTCTAGAAAGATATTTGATGAGAGGTCGATGACCAGATATATGGAAAATATATTTCATCATAATATAGCTTTTATATATATTTTTATAATAATAAAAAAGGTTTAAGCAAAACTTTATATATCGTTTTTACCTGGGCAAGTACGACAACATTTTCCAGGTTCAGGTGGTATTGAGTTCTTGCAGGGAGTATAACAGTGCAAATCTGAAATGGTAACTACGCCAGCTTCACACCGTAAGATTTTACAAGGTTCATTTGGGTCCGTCCACTCTGTATGGCTTGGATATGAGAGGCCTTTGTAAATGCATCCTATAAAAAGTTAAGTAAATTATAAATTAAGACTTTCAAAGAAATATACATTTATGTTATACCTATGCATAACATAAATGGATATGCTTGTCTTTATTGATTTCAAATAATTCTTTTAACTTGAAAAGATATAAAAAATTAAAGAATTTATGCAAGTTCAGAAAGAAAAGAAAGCTAGAAAAGAAGCTAAGAAAGCTATTTGCATCAAATAATAATCAATTTAGATAAGGTTGCATAATGATGTATGTGTAAGAGGTTTTTACCTTTACAAATCTTACAGCATCGATCCTGAACAACTAAATGGCACTCGTCAATCCTCGGACAGTTGTTTTTGCATTCCACGTACCCATTCTGCAACAAATGTTTAAAATACAGTTATATATTCTTGTATAGAAAC